>NW_026652285.1:40945065-41051004 GCF_009828535.3 Hylobates moloch
TCCCTTATCTACTCCCTCCCCTCCTTGCCCTTCTCTTCATCTCCCTTCCCCTATTACTCCCTCGTCTCCCTATCTGCTCCTGTCCCTCCCCTTCCCACCCCACCTTACCCTGCAATCACTTCATTCTCACTAGGTCTCCTCTCTCAGGGATGACCCCAATGTCCTTCTAGTACTTGGGGGGCTCCCAGCTTCCTTCTTTAGCCCAGAGCCCCTTCTGTGCCCACAGCCAGAGGCCTCCCATGGAATGTAAGTCCTTCACTCACTCCCTGTTGGACTCTGCACTAGTGGATTCCTTGCTACTTAGAGCAAAACACAAAGCTTTTCCTGTGGAACTGAGCTTCGACTGGTGGGGGACATAAGAGGCAGCCACTGGCCCAACCAACGAAGGCCTAAAGCTGGCAGAAGAGAAATTCTCGTTAGCAGAATTTTCAGTCGTTGGAGCTGAGCTGCAGGATGTTTGAGTGTGGAGACCTAGCACAAAATGTTCCAGTGGGGGGCTGGTCCAAGTCTTCCCTCCCCTATCATGCTCCCCACCTCTGTACTGTGTGCTCCTGTCACTCTAGCTTCCTTCTGCATGGAATGCCTCCTTTCTATTATGTGGTCACACCTCTGCACTGAGCCCCATGAGACCCACCAACTTCAGAAGCTGCGCCTGACACCTCTAGCAGTAGGCAGATGTGTCTTGTGCTGTCCATGCCCTTCCTTTTTACTTATAAGCTGATGACTCTGTTCTCTAGATAGGTCCCTGTCTCATCTTCCCAGCCGGACTGTGAGGTACTCGTGGTGGGATCTATGTCTGATCCATCTCAGGGAGTCCCGAGGAGCTTGACCTAATGCCCGGCATGTGGGAATCCCAGAGAGGAAACAGCATGTGCAGAGGCTGGAGATCTGATGGCACCTGTGGCAATACGGAAGGTTCCATGTGTGTAAAGGGCAACAAAATAGAGCAGTATTAGATAAAATAAATATTCATGAGTACATACTGATATAAATAAATAATTAAGTTAATGAATGAGGGAAAGGAGATAAATTTCCCATGCGGGATTTCAAATGAATTATGTTATATATTCCATCCCAAAGGAGTGCAAGAATAACTCCCCATTCCTTAAGTGTGGGCTGCACACAGTGACTTATTCTCCAAAGAGGACAGTATGGAAGAGGGGGAAAAAGAGAAAATGCAGTAGAGAATCCTGACTCTGATGGGCACTACCTCTGCCAGATCTTTAGTGATGTCAGTCGTCCCCCTTTTTATATTGACAATTTTCTCTTTTTTTTTCCCAATCAATCCAGCTGGAGATTTGTCATTTTTATTGATTTTTCCCAAAGAACACGTTTTTGGATTCATTGATTTTTTTCTTTTTTTAATTTCATTCATTCACATTTTGATCTTTATTATTCCTTTTCTGCTGGTTACTTTAGATTTAATTTGCTCTTCCTCATATATATGATATATATCATATATATATGATATATATCATATATATATATATATATATATATATATTTTTTGAGACAGAGTCTCGCTCTGTTGCCCAGGCTGGAGTGCAGTGGCACAATCTCAGCTCACTGCAACCTCCACCTCCCAGGTTCAAGCAATTCTCCTGCTTCAGCCTCCCAAGTAGCTGGGATTACAGGTGCCAGCCACCATGCCCAGCTAATTTTTGTATTTTTAGTAGAGATGGAGTTTCACCATGTTGGGCAGGCTGGTCTCGAACTCCCAACCTCAGGTGATCTGCCCACCTTGACCTTCCCCAAGTGTTGGGATTGCAGGTATTAGCCACTGCGCCTGGGCTACATTCTTAAATTAGAAACTGAGGTTGCCGATCTGAGACCTTTCTTCTTATCTAATATAGTAAAATCATAAATTTCCCTTCAGGTACTGCTTCAGTGACAACCCACAAATTCTATGTTGTTTTTCTATTTCCAATAACTTCAAATGACTTTCTAATATTGCTTTAGATTTCTTTTTTGACCTATGAGTTACTCAGAAGTAAGTTAATTTCCAAATATTTGGAGATTTTTAAAGGATCTTTCTGTTACTGGTTTTTTATTTTATTCCATTGTGGCCAGAGAACATACTTTGTAGTTGAATACTTTTAAATTTATTGAGGCTTTTTAATGGGCTATAATGTGGTCTATCTCCATAAATGTTCCATGCACAGTTGAGAAAAATGTGTATTTTGCTTTTGTAGGGTGGAGTATTCCATAAATATAAATCAGGTCAAGTTGGTTGATGGTGTTGTTCAAGTCCAATACATTCTTGCTGATTTTCTGCCTATTTATTCTATGTAGTGTTGAGAGTGGGATTAAAATCTCTGACGGTTGCGTTTATCTCTACTTATTGTTTTATTACTTTTCTTCATGCATTTTGAAGCTTCGTTATTAGGTGCAAAAACACATAGGTTTTTATGTCTTCTTCATTAACCACATTATCAGTAGAAATAATCTCTTTAATCCTTGGTAATAGTCTTTGCTCTGAAGTCTATTTTGGCCTTCGTATAGCCACCTCAGCTTTCTTTTGACTAGTATTGGCATGTTATGTCTTTTTCCATCCTTTTATTTCTAACCTATTTGCATCTTTATATTTAAAGTACATTTCTTGGCCAGGCGTGATGGCTCACGCCTCTAATCCCAGCACTTTGGGAGGCCGAGGCAGGTGGAATTGGAGGTCAGGAGTTTGAGACCAGCCTGGCCAACGTGGTGAAACACCGTTTCTACTAAAAATACAAAAATTAGCTGGGCGTGGTGGCAGGGGCCTGTAATCCTAGCTATTCAGGAGGCTGAGGCAGGAGAATGGTTTGAACCGGGGAGGCGGAGGTTGCATTGAGCTGAGATTGCGCCATTGCACTCCAGCCTGGGCAACAAGAACGAAACTTTGTTGAAAGAAAGAAGGAAGGAAGAAAGAAAGCAGGGAAGGGAGGAAGGGAGAGAGGGAGGGAGGGAGGAAGGAAGGAAGGAAGGAAGGAAGGAAGGAAGGAAGGAAGGAAGGAAGAAGGAAGGAAGGAAGGAAGGAAGGAAGGAAGGAAGGAAGGAAGGAAAGAAAATTTCTTGTAAGCAAAATATAACCGACTCTTTTGTCAAAAAATCCAACCTGACAACCTGTCTTCTAAATCAGATAATTTAAATATAATTCCTAATATGGTTGAGTCTCTTACCTTGCTATTCTTTTCTATTCATCCCATCTGTCCTTTATCCTCTTTTACCTATTTTTTCTGTCTTCTTTTGGATTTACCCAGTATATTTTTATGATTCCATTTGATCTCTCTTGTTAGTTTAATAGCTATAATCTTTTGGTTTGTTATCTTAGTGGTGGCTTCAGGGTTTACAGTGTACATCTTTAACTGATCACGGCCGACCTTCAGGTGACAGTAGATCACATCATGTACAGATTAAGAATCTGAGAATAGTAAACTTCTCCCCTTTTAGTCTTTAAGCTCTTATTGTCATCCATTTTGCTTCTACATATATTATAAACTGCACACTACTTTATTTTCTAAACAATTATCTTTCAGAGAAGTTTAAGTAATAGTAAAGTATATATCCATGTTGTTGCTATTTCTGGTATAGATACATGATGTTACTATTTCTGGTGTAGCTCATTTCTTTGTGTGGATCCAGATTTCCATCTGGTATTGTTACAGGATCCTTGAGGTGTTACTTCACCAGCCAGAAACCTCTGTGGCCAGTGATGCCTTCGCCCGAGTTTTGCTCTGGATCGCTGGTCTTGTTCCACCCACTCGGCCTGGCAGTCTGCACTCCGTTCCCACTATGGGCCTGGATCACATGTCTGCCAAGGGTGAGCCAGGCACGGAGCAGCAAGGGGTGTGTGAGCAAGGATGGGGTCCAGCCACTGCACACAGCCAGGCATGCCAGCTGAGGGGAGACAGGAGGTGGGCAGCCAGCTTCAGACACTGGCACGGGTGCCAGCTCCATGCAAGGCTGCAGCTAGACCAGGCATACCATAAGCAGCTTCCATGGCTGACACCAGGGAATGTGGTGGCGCCCAGAACCTGGGAGATGCCAGGAACCCACAGAGGGTGTCACAGCCCTGGCTCAGGGAGTTCCTAGGTTTGGGGTCCCTGAAGAGCCACAGCTCTTCTCTCCTGCCCTCTTCTCATTGCCTGCAATGTGACAAACAAGGGGCATGTTTCAGCACTGTTTGCATTACAGCTATTTTAGCTCTGCCATTCAGCAGGTCTCCAGTTCTTGTCCTGCGTCCAGGAAGAATGATATATGCAGACAAGTGGAAGGTGAACAAGATGAAGAGGAGCTTTACTGAGAGATAAGACAGCTCAGAGGAGACACGCAGTGGGTAGCTCCTCTCCATAGCCAGGGTGTCCTGATGAGTACTGAGATCTCAGCAGAGAGGGCAGCTCCTCTCTGCAGGTGGGTCATCCCATTGTCTCTTCAGCTATCAGCAGAGAGGGTAGCTCCTTCCTGAAGACTGGCGGTGCAGCCCCCAGGCTTCAGCCCCACCCCAGCTTGCAGGTGGGGTTTCATTGGGAACCTGCCCCCTTCCACCCAAGAGGCTGTTTGCCTCCTGTCATTGTTCATGGCACCCAGGTTATTCATGCCAAGGAGTACCTGCAGGCCAGTGCCAGGCTGTCCTCAGCCCCACTTCAGCCTCCTTCCCATGCTTGTCAGACTCCACAGTCCGAAGGAGGCCAAGGGGCTGGCATGTCAGCACTACCCCATGCATGTGCACATGCGGCTGGGATGTGACAGTGCGACAGTGCCAAGACAGAGAGAGAGAGAGAGCGAGAGAGAGACAGAGAGAGAGAGAGAGAGAGAGGGGGGCAGTGCCCCAGGTTACAATCTGTGATGGGAGCCGGTGCTAACAGTGGGGAGAACCCAGACAGCAGGGGCAGGCACTTCCTAGCCTACAGGGACTAGGGGAGGGCCTTCCAGGGCCCCGAAGAGTACAGACATGCCCGGGTCCACAGCTCCAGCTTGGGTAGCTGCGGCTGCACCTGGGAGGGCGGGGCTCCTGCCTACTCCTGGCTCTTAAGAGCGCAGGAGTGCCCTGGTCGCAGCCACAGCTTGGGTGGCTGCAGTTGCACCTGGGAAGCTCCCACTCCACCAACTTTCTGGCTCCATAAAGCACGCAGCCCTGGCCATACCTCTGGTCTGCATTTTCCCCTTAGTGGCAGCAGGCAAGGTATGGGTGGCTGGTGGCCTCAGCCAACCCCTTGCAAACAAACCCAATGCTCCTGCCCCACCTGCCCCCCAGGAGTCCTGGCTGCACTATCGGCTTGTGGGCTCCTGGGACGCGGCAGAGAGGTTGAAGCTGCAGCAGAGGTTCCAGGCCTGCAGCGGGTCCTGCCCAGCTGTGCAAGGGTCGGGGTGGTGCAGTCAGCTGCCTCAGGGATGTAGGGCACAGGGGACCCACCACTGCCACTACTGCTCCCACAGCCGCTCCTGCCACCACCACTTGTGCCTCCACACTGCAGCTGGTGTGATAACAGTAGCTGCTCCAGATGGCACACGGCTGCCATTAGTATCGTTTTCCTTATGCCTGAAGGACATCCTTTAGCTTTTCTTATAGTGCAGGTCTGCAGGTAATAAAGTCTTTCAGCTTTCTCAACTCTGAAAACTTCTTTATTTCTTCATCTATTTTTCTCTTTTTGGTGACTGTTAAACCAATCCATTGAACTTTTCAATTTCAATTATGATACTTTTCATTTCATTTCTACTTGGTACTTTTCCCAATCTATTTGGTTATTTTCATACTCATATTCTTTAAACTCCATTGTTTCTTTAAGTATAAAACCCACTTTGTAATGTCTTTGGTAACTTGACTGTCTTAAGTTATTGCAGGCCTGCTCCTTCTGCCCATTGTTTCTGCTGGCTCTTGCCGATTTTATGTTTGTCATTTTTTTAATTATAAACTTATATTCCTTGAGACTATCTCAGAGTTCCTCCAATGACAATCCATTTTGCCTCTGTCAGTCACCTAGAAGGCACCAAAAAGCTGATATTGCTTTAAATTTGAAGCTTGAGACATTTTAGACCACCCAGGTTGTGTGAACAAACCAGTTAAAGGGATATATATATAGATATATATATATATATAGATATATAGATATATAGATATATATATACACATACACATAAAACTCTAAGGGGAGATGTTTTCTCTCAGTATACCCAATGTTCCTCACTGTTCCTAGGGAAGCAGGAGTCAAGGGCAGCATACAGGGGGAGGCGGACAGGTTTATTCATAGTTCACCCTTACACTAAGTCTGTCCTTCTGGATGTCACTTTATGATGTCTTCTCTTAGCCCCTCCCACTTAGGCAGGCCCTCATCTTTGTCTGCTGTTCTGCTGCCCCTTTCCCACCTCAGGCTGTGAAAAACAGCAAAGTTTAGATTGACAGGCAAATATCTTAAGGGTGTAAAGTGGCATCAGTGCCTTAGTTACTTCTTTGGGTTTCACTTCCATTTTAAAACTTTTTTGGCTTTTCGGAACTCTTATTTTGTAGCTTGTTGACACATTTTTAAAAGGTTCTTGATATGTATTCCAGAAGCTTTAGTTGTTTTCAGCTGGTCCTTATCAGCCCTACTGTTGGAAATACAATTCTTTCAACTTGTTCTTTAGCAATGTACAGGCTCCATAGAGCTCTCGCTGATCCTGAGGCAATGGGGTAAGAACACCACTTAGGAAATCAGGCTGGCCTGAGAACAAGTCTCAGATCCACCAGCAGTGGGACATCAGTAGCTTATTTATACTCAGTGCCTCAGTTTCTTTATAGGGTTGGTGATATGGTTTGGCTCTGAGTCCCTAGCCAAATGTCATGTCGAATTGTAACTTCCAGTGTTGGAGGAGGACCCTGGTGGGAAGTTATTGAATCATATGGGTGGACATCCAACTTGCTGTTCTTGTAATACATGAGATGTGGTTGTTAAAAACTGTGTAGTAACTTCCCCTGTGCTCCTGCTGGCCATGTGAAGATATGCTTCCTTCCCCTTCACCGTCCACCATGATTGTAAGTTTCCTGAGGTCTCCTCAGCCATGCTTCCTGTACAGCTTGTGGAACCATGAGCCAATTAAACCTTTTTTTCTTTATAAATTACCCAGTCTCAAGTAGTTCTTTATAGCAATATGAGAACAAACTAATACAGAAAATTGGTACCAGAGAAGTAGGGCATTGCCGCAAAGATACCTGAAAATGTGGAAGCGACTTTGGAACTGGGTAATAGGCAGAGGTTGGAACAGTTTGGAAGGCTTATAAAAAGACAGGAAGATGATGGCTGGGCATGATGGCTCATGCCTTTAATCCCAGCACTTTGGGAGGTTGAGGCAGGTGGATCATTTGAGATCAGGGGTTCAAGGCCAGCCAGGCCAACATGGTGAAACTCTCTCTCTTTTGTATTTTGTAAAAAAACAAACAAAAAAAAATTAGGTAACCATAGTGGCACATATCTGTAATCCCAGCTACTCAGGAAGCTGAGGTAGGAGGATCATTTGAACCCTGGAGGCAGAGATTGCAGTGAGCCAAGATTGTGCCACTGCACTCCAGCCTGGATAACAGAAACTCCATCTCAAAACAAAACAAAACAAAAAAACAGAAGACAGAAAGAAAAGTTTGGAACTTCCTAGAGACTTGTTGAATGATTGTGACCAAAATGCTGTTATAGTGATATGGACAGTGAAATCCAGGTTGAGGTGGTCTCAGATGGGGATGAGGAACTTATTGGGAGCTGGAGTAAAGGTCACTCTTGCTATGCTTTAGCAAGGAGACTGGTGACATTGCGCCCCTACTCTAGGAATCTGCGGAACTTCAAACTTGAGATGATTTAGGGTATCTGACAGAAGAAATTCCTAAATTTCTAAGCAATAAAGCATTCAAGAGGTAACTTGGCTGCTTCTAACAGCATATGCTCATGTGCATTCACAAAGAGATGGTCTGAAATTGGAACTTATATTTAAAAGAGAAGCAGAGCATAAAAGTTTGGAAAATTTGCAGCCTGACCATGTGGTAGAAAAGAAAAAAACAAATTTTTGGGAAGAAATTCAACTCAGCTGCAGAAATTTGCACAAGTAAAGAGGAGCAGAATGTGAATAGCCAAGACAATGGGGAAAATGCCTCCAGGGCATTTCAGAGACCTTCACAGCAGCCCTTCCCATCACAGGCCTGAAGCACTAGGAGGGAAAAATGGTTTCATGGCCAAGACCCAGGATCCCACTGTCCTGTACAGCCTGGGGACATGTCACCCTGAATCCCAGCTGCTCCAACTCCAGCTGTGGCTAAAAGGGCCCAAGATACATCTCAGGTCACTGCTTCAGATGGTGCAGCCATAAGAAGCCTTTGTGGCTTCCATGTGGTTTTAAGCCAGGTGCAAGAAGGGCAGGAGTTGAGGCTTGGGAGTCTCCAACTAGATTTTAAAGTTTTTATGGTAATGCTTGGATGTCCAGGAAGAAGTCCACTGTCGGGTCAGAGCCCTCATGGAGAGCCTTTACTAAAGCAGTATGGAGGGGAAATGTGGGCTTGGAGCCCCCACTCAATGTCGCCACTGGGGCACTGCCTAGTGGAGCTGTGAGAAGAGGGCCACCATCCTCCAGGCCCTAGAATAGTTGATCCACTGACAGCTTTCACTGTGTGCCTGGAAAAGCCACAGGCACTCAATGCCAGCCCATGAAAGCAGTCATTAGGGCTGTACCCTGCAGAGCCATGGGGTGGAGCTGCCCAAGGCCTTGGGACCCCACCCCTTGTATCAGTGTGGCCTGGATGCACACCATGAGCAGTAATGGGAGAACTCTTATTGAAAAAGGCAAGAACAAATCAGCCCAGTGAGATGAATTGCACATTGCGCTCCTTCTTGGGATGGAATAATTGAACAATGATAGGATCTTCTACATTTCAGTTTTTACTTTTACTGGCTCATGGGCAGTGGCCAATGGCCTGGCCATGTGACCAGGCAGAGGGGCAAAGGCATACTTGGCTGTGAAGGGATGCCCACATGGAGCACAGCACTGCAGGAACTTAAAGGGCACATTAAAGTAGGTCATGTCAATGCCCACCTGAAGAACCCCTCCCAGGATCAGTGATCAGATCTGGTAGGTGTATATCCTGGTGACCTTGAGGTGGCCACCTGGGCTCAACAAATGAGTGGACACAGGGGAGCTGCAGCAGTGCAGGGATAGGCTGCTCAGCAACACATCCCTTCTGCACCCTCAGAGGCACCAAATGCCAACAAGAACTGTCCTATCTGACAGCAGGAAGCCAGAGACTGCAGGGGGCTATGGGGCAGATTCCTAGTGGGAAGGCACCACTCATAACTAACAAGTAGATTATACCAGACTGAAGCCAGTATCCCTGGGAAGCTATAATGGGTCCTGACACATTCTCTAGACTGGGTTTTGCATAGTCATTAGATTCAAATGCCAAAAATACTATAAAAGAACTGGAACAGATGATAAGACATCAATTTGGACCACCAAGTTATATTTCTTCAGACCAAAGAACACACAGTCCACAGTGCCCTATAATGGACATATCATGTTGCATATTGTCTTCATCTCCTAGGGCTGCCATAACAAAGTGCCACAAACCATGTGGCTGACTTACAAAACAAAATGCACTGTCTCACAGTTCTGGAGACTAGAAGTCTGAGATCAAGGTCTTGGCAGGTCTGGTTCCTTCTGAGGGCTGTGAGAAAGAATCTAATCCACACTTCTCTCCTAGCTTCTGGTGGTTTGCTGGCAATCTTTGGCATGCCTTGGCTTGTAGAATTCTGCCTTCATCTTCATATGGCATATTCCCTCTGTTATCTCTGTGCACAAATTTTATAAAGACAAATCATATTGGATTAGGGGGCCCAACCTATTACAACATGACCTCATCTTAATTAATTACATTTACAACAACTCCATTTCCAATAAGGTCATGTTCTTAGGTACTGGGGGTTCGGAGGTCAGCATATGAATTTTTTGTTTAGAGTAAGATGTATCCCTTTTTTCAGTTTTTATTGTGTTAAAACACACATAAAATTTACCATTTTAACCATTTTAAGTGTACAATTCAGTGGTATTAAATACATTGATAATGTTGTGCACGTATCCCCACAACCCATCTGCAAAACTCTCTTCATCTTGTAAAACTGAAATGATATTTATTAAAACCTAACCCGTATCCCCTCCTCCCAGCCCCTGGCAACCACCATTCTACCTTGTGTCTATGAAGTTGAATATTCTAGGCCCCTCATTTAAATGGAATCATGCAGTATTTGTTTTTCTGTGACTGGCTTATTTCACCTAGCATAATGTACTCAAGGTGCATCCATGTTATAGCATACGTCAGAATTTTCTTCCTTCTGTAAGCTGACTAATATTCCACTGTATGTATGTATACATCAGATTCTGTTTTTCCATTCATCCCTCAATGAATGCTTAGATTATTTCTACTTTTGGCTATTGTGTCTAATGCTGCTATGAACATGGGTGTACAGATACCTCTTTGAGACCCTGCTTTCAATTATTTTGGTATTCCACCCAGAAGTGGAAATACTGGATCACAGGGTAATTCTGTTTCTAATTTCTTGAGGAATCACCATACTGTTTTCCATACTGGATGTACAGTTTTATATTCCCACCAGCAGGAATAAAAGCATTCCAAACATGAATTTTGTGGGGACATACTTCAAACCAAAGCAGTCACCAAAAGCTCAAGCAATGAAACAAACAATAGATCAATTGGATTTCATTAAAAACTTATGTGTTTCAAAGTTGATATGGTTTGGCTGTGTCCCCAACAAAATCTCATCTTGAATTGTAACTCCCACAATTCTAATGTGTTGTGGGAGGAACCCAGTGGGAGGTGACTGAATTATGGGGACAGGTCTTTCTTGTGCTGTTCTCATGGTAGTGAATGAGTCTCATGAGATCTGATGGTTTTAAAAATGAGAGTTTCCCTACACAAGCTCTCTCTTTGCCTGCTGCCATCCATGTAAGATGTGACTTGTTCCTCCTTGCCTTTCATCTTTTGCCATGATTGTGTGGTCTCCCCAGCCACATGGAACTGTGAGTCCAATAAATCTCCTTCTTTTGTAAATTGTCCAGTCTCAGGTATGTCTTTATCAGCAGCATGAAAACAGACTAATACAAAGGATACATAGGAAAATAAGGACAACCACAGAATGGGACAAAAACTTACGAGTCCTATATCTGATAAGGAACACATGTCCCAGACAATATAACCACTCTTACAACTCAATAAAAAGACAACTCAATTTAAAAATGGGCAAAAGATGAATAGACATTTCTTCAAAAAGATAAAAAATGGCCAATAAGCATGTGAGAAGGTGCTCAATAACATTCGTTATTAGGGAAATGCAAATCAAAACACAATGATACACCACTTCACCCCACTGAGATAACTAAATTCAAAAGACAAACAATAAGAAGTGTCAGCAAGAACAGGAAACTGGATGAGAACCTTCATTCAATGCTGAGGGAATGTAAAATCTTATGTCTGTTTAGCAAAACACTTTGGTAGTTTCTCAAAAGTTAAAAGAGAGTTATCATATGATCCAGTAATTCCACTCCAAGGTATATACGTAAAAGAAATGAAACTACACAAAAACATACCTGAATGTTCACAGCAGCATTATTCATCATAGCCAAAGTGGAAACAAGACCACCCAAGCCAGCCCTGCCTCGGAACCTGACAAAGTTAAATGGAAGCCTACAGAGCCGAGCCGCGTTTCCATGGGAGACATTTTGGTCATTCCAGGTGATGATGAACTACACCAATTGCTAGTGGCTGAGAAGAACCTCAGGAATGTGCCAGCATCTTTTGACTTTTGTTTTGGGGGGCTGCATCTACTACCACAACATGCAATATGGGTAACACTGGCATGGCTGGTTAGGTTTGATTACCTCATGCAAATAAGTCATGTGATAATACTGATATTGATGATAAATGTATTGGGAGATTGAGTTAAAGTCCCCTCAGGATATAATACCAATGGAAAATGAGGCTTTAGAAGAACTATATTTAGTTAACCATCAGCTAATTTCCAGATAAATAGTTCTGCACAAGTCATATAAGTTACAAATAGCAGTAGATCAACGGGGAGCATGATCTTGGGGACTCCTGAAATACACTGTAAATAACCCAGATATCCTCCAATGAATAAATGGATATACAAATGTGGTATACATACATATGTACATACAATGGAACATTATTTAGCCATAAACAGGAATGAAGTACTGATACAGGCTACACAATGAATGAACCTCAAAAAACCTTAGAATCCTGCTAAGTGGAATAAGCCAGTCACTAAAGACCAGATATTGGATGACACATTTATATAAAATGTCCAGAATAGGCAAATCTCACCTTAAACTTTGGGCAACTGCCCAATCATACAGACAGTGCAGTCTCATTCATGGGTTACATGACAAAACAAAGAGAAAAGCCTGGGTAGTAACACCAACATGTATGTTATGAAAAATATAAAACCTAAGTAAACAGACAGACTACGTTCCTTAATAAGCAGATTCAATATTATAAGGTTGCAAAGTCTCCTCCCATATAATGCATACAGGCAATGCAATTTTAATCCAAATGGCATGGTTATCTAGACAAGAAAAAATTGATTCTAAAATTTAAATGAAATAATAAAGGTTTGAGAATTGCAAAGTAAATTTTTAAATGGAAAATTATTACAGGAGAAAGGAGTGTGGTGACCTCACTCTATATGGTAGAAGTCAAAGACAGCTACCATCAATTCTTTCCCTTCCTCAACACACGTTGCTTCTCAAGAGGTGAGGAATAACTCCCCTCCCGTTGAATCTGGCTGCCTTGCAAATTCCTCGATCAATAGAATATGACAGAAATTCCATTCTGGGAATTCTAGGATTGGATTTTTTTTTTTTTTTAGACTGAGTCTCGCTCTGTGGCCCAGGCTGGAGTGCAGGGGCACGGTGCGCTCTCAGCTCACTGCAAGCTCCTCCTCCTGAGTTCAAGCCATTCTCCTGCCTCAGCCTCCCGAGTGGCTGAGACTACAGGTGCCCGCCACCATGCCTAGCTAATTTTTTGTTTTTTTTTTTTTTTTTTAGTAGAGATGGGGTTTCACTGTGTTGGCCAGGATGGTCTCGATCTCCTGACCTTGTGATCCGTCCGCCCTGGCCTCCAAAGTGCTGGGATTACAGGCGTGAGCCACTGCACCCGGCCTATGCTTAATTTTTTTAACTAAATGTTTTTCTTGTTTAACCTTCTCCATATTTCATTGAGCATGTCCTTCTGCACATATCTTCATCCATCTCTATGATTTCAACTTTTCTAGGAGAGATTCCTTTGTATTTTCTCTGCAGAACGTGTGGGGTTGGGTGGCTGATGAATAGTAACCTGGCAAATTCCTCTGCCTGGAGAAATATCATCCAACTGATGGGTGTGTGGTTGTAAAAGCGAGCTTGATAACTATTAGCTGAGCAACTTGGGATCATATTAAGATAAAATTCATAAGGTGTATGTCTTCTAATAAAATGCTATCATTTGAAAAATGCTATTTATTCCATTAGAGACGCAGTTTTCTAATCCTCATAGTAATTATGACTGTTTCATTCCCTCCGGAAAGATAACAACAACAAAAAAACAGAACGGAATGCCTTTTTCCAGCTCTCTACATTTGCTTTCTTCAACTTTGAAAACAGAAGCTAAAGTGACCTAGGATGGCCCTTACCTGTCTGTGATGCAACAGGAGTCTATCTGGAGGTCCCTGATACTCCCCAGCGCCCCCTGCTGTACTGAGATGGGATCCACCGCTTTGTCACCAATGGTGATGAGCCTCAGGCAGCCCTGAAACCCTCCCAGGGGGCTTTTACATCCAGAGCCAGAGCTGTTGTCCAGGCAGCCTGAATATGGAGACAAAAATAGGACAAAAGCAATAACTGTGACAAAACTATTCCACAGTATTTACTATATGAAGACTGCTGCTCCCCCTTGTTTATGGACATTGGTATGATGCGATGAGCTTCACCATTCATTAGAGAGGTGAGAAGGGGCAAGGTTAGAACTGATCAAATTTAAATACCTGGAATTCAGAGTAAGAAATTATGGGGGAAAATTCAGATCTAAAATTCCTATAACAGGAATTATTTCCCAATCAAGTGAAAAGAGGTTTGGCTTCTTTTGTGAAATCTCATCTAAGAAACGATCATGCATTTTAGCATCATGTAGTATAAGTGAAGTTAAATATTAAAAGTTTCACCACAACCATCAGCTAATTTCACCTAAATTACAAATGGCAATGCTTATGATATCATTTCCCTTTACTATTTGTTTTGTGAAACAAAAAGTATATTTTTGTATTAGGTGCTTTAGTCAAATATATAACTAAAGATTAAATTCTAATGTTAACAACAACACGAAAAGTAACAGGACCTAACACACTGTTAGGGTACATAAGGATAAAAATTTGCAGTCCAGAATGTTCTATGAATAGAAAGAATTAAAATAGACATTTGATTATTTCCAGTATTAGAAGTTAAATATAAGTGAAAAAAATTAAAGTGGAGGTTAAATTAAAATAAATGAAATCATAGCCCAAATTTTATTTAGGATATGCTGTGAAGTGTGAAAAATGCTACCTGAAAATATAATTGTATACTACCATTTATCTAAAATATGTTAAATATCTACCATATAGGTTTTTTTTTTGTGTTGTGATGTATGTGCATTTGGGAGTATTTAAAAACGTATTTTTTTTTATACTGACTGGGTGGAAATACCTAGATTTGCTTTTCTAGTAACACTTTCTTTGGTATTAGGTGCTTTAGTCAAATATATAACTAAAGATTAAATTCTAATGTTAACAACAACACGAAAAGTAACAGGACCTAACACACTGTTAGGGTACATAAGGATAAAAATTTGCAGTCCAGAATGTTCTATGAATAGAAAGAATTAAAATAGACATTTGATTATGTCCAGTATTAGAAGTTAAATATTAAAAGTTTCACCACAACCATCAGCTCATTTCACCTAAATTACAAATGGCAATGCTTATGACATCATTTCCCTTTACTATGTGAAACAAGAACAATACTTATAAGAAGTAGTGGTGAGTGCCTGACTTTGATGTAAGCAGTATTACTCCACACCAGTCCAAGCATATGGGAAAGTAGGGTCTTGAACTTACTCCCACCCTCTCAGTTACAATATATAACCTAATAATGGAACTCTAATTCAAAGTTTGAAAAGTAAGGAAAAGGATGAAAGTACACACTCTAGTTAAAGAAAGAGAACACAATAATTGTAAAATGTCTTTTTATTTAAAGACAACTGTTTGTAGAAAGAGTCATATTAATTCAGAATAAAATTATAAGGCATTTGTCTAAGTCAGGAATCTGCAAAGGTTTTCTGTAAAACGCAGGTAGTAAACATTTTTGGGTTTGCGGGTCATACCTGGTCTCTGTTGCATGTCCTTCTTGTTATAACCCTTTAAAAATACAAAGCAGGGCTGGGCGTGGTGGCTCACGCCTGTAATCCCAGCACTTTGGGAGGCCGAGGTGGGCGGATCACGAGGTCAGGAGATCGAGACCATCTTGGCTAATATGGTGAAACCCCGTCCCTACTAAAAATACAAAAAAAAATTTTTTTTTTTTTTTTTGGGTGTGGTGGCAGGTGCCTGTAGTCCCAGCTACTCGGGAAGCTGAGGCAGGAGAATGGTGTGAACCCAGGAGGCGGAGCTTGCAGTGAGCCGGTGCCACTGCACTCCAGCCTGGGCAACAGAGCGAGACTTCAACTCAAATAAAAAAAAAACAAAAATAAAAATACAAAGCAATTATTCATTTGGGCTTATATAATATGCCATGGACTGTGATTCGTCTACCTCTGATCTAAATGAATACTTAATTTTAACATACAAATATGAAACAGGCACCTCATTTCATAATGGTGTAATGCCAATGACAAGAGACATTGAATTAATAATTAATTTAATTGTATATTATGAAATTATAGCTTTTGAAAAATTATCCTTTGCCTTATTTTAAACAAGAAGCTTGCTTATATTGATTCTGTAAGCATTGTTTCTTTCAAACTTGTGAGATATAATTTCTTATTTTCTTTTCCCAATCATTCAAATATTAGGTATTAAACCTAATATTTGGCATGACACTTTGAGTCCATGCAAATATCCTTTTCTCCAAAGATTATAGTAAATGAACATCAATATTTATCACTAGAGGATTGAGTTTTCTTTATAGTGTTCTTTCTTTATTAAAATGAAAAAAATGAAGTATAGAATTTGTACTTATGTGTTTTTCATTGACTGATCTCTCTTTGACCTTATATTGTTAATCACTAGCACAATTTCAAAAAATAGTCAATGAAGATTCCTCTTACTGGAATCAGTGAAGCACCTCTCAATGCCTGTACTCTTATTTCCTCCCTAAAAGTTCCATAAAAATTAAATGTTGTGTTTAGATTTCTATTTTAATAACTGAAGTTTTATCTCTTTAACAGTTTAATATTTTCTGCTTTAGATTCCTAAAGTAAAAGCTTCCCTCATATTTAAGGCTTCTTTTTAGCTTATTGAAACTTTATACATAACCTCACAGAGACTTGGAAGTTTAACATTTAACACCATATTTTTTTAAAGTTTGAGGACTAAAATCTTTTATATTTTTATATTTACAAAAGAAATATAAGTTTAAATGGTACACCAGAACCTTCTGAAGAACAGGAGAGTGAACTTTGTATAATTCTACTGCATCTCACTAATCATTAAGAAATAAACACACTAAGTTAAGAATTAAGAGGATTATTAATTCAATAAATATTTTCGAGTAATGAATTATAGGAATATCAACAGTTCTGCCAATCTTTCTTTCACCAAGTGGTGTTTCCTGACATATAACTTAGGTTATTCCCTTTTTTTTTTTTTTTGAGACCTGAGTCTCTCACTGTCGTCCAGCCTGGAGTGCTGTGGCATGATCTCTGCTCACTGCAAGCTCCGCCACCCAGGTTCACACCATTCTCCTGCCTCAGCCTCCCGAGTGGCTGGACTACAGGTACGCGCCACCACGCCTGGCTTTTTTTTGTATTTTCTTTTTCAGTAGAGACGGAGTTTCACCGTGTTAGCCAGGATGGTCTTTAATCTCCTGACCTCGTGATTCACCTGCCTTGGCCTCCCAAAGTGCTGGGATTACAGGCGTGAGCCACAGCGCCCAGCCAGGTTATTCTTAAAGAAAATGAATTCAATAACTCTGTTAGAAA
The DNA here is from genome assembly GCF_009828535.3 of Hylobates moloch. Taxonomy (NCBI): domain Eukaryota; kingdom Metazoa; phylum Chordata; class Mammalia; order Primates; family Hylobatidae; genus Hylobates; species Hylobates moloch. The sequence continues at coordinate 40,962,293 of NW_026652285.1, forward strand.
AAAAAACTAAAATAAATCCAGGTGTCCCCCAAAAAGTTATGAAACTTTCAGGACAAATTCTAATCATAAAGCACCGCATGTTTTTAGATATGAAATCGAACAAATAAAGATATTAAGACCCATGAAAATTTTAGCCCAGTTACTTTCCTTTGTGTAAGCATATGAGGTTGGCAAGAAAATTGTCACTGTGTGTTACTGCAGTGACAGACTTCAATGCAGTGTTGCCACAAGTTCTCGGTCTAGCAACTTCCTACAAGAAGGATGTGAGGGCTGGCGATACAACAGTCAATTTTGTATTCTCAATATCATGGAACAAGCTATGGCATTGAATAGCAGAAAGATTCCATAAAGGTAAGTTTAAAAGAATTTGACCTTCAGTCAATCTCTATCTCAGGCATGAATGCAAAAAATGCAGGCCATATGCACAACCTGCAACCATACAGAGTGCTGCTTGAAAAACACTCCTTCCTCGCTAACGTGGTGGGAACGGTGGCGCACAAGATCATGCAGAAGCGCTGCTTCCGGGAAGGCCAGGACCTCGGGGAGCACCAGCAGGGGCTGCGCGCCGCCTTTCCGGTGGGGAAGACCAGCAAACCAGGCGGCAAGATCATCGTGGGCGACGCCGCAGAGAGAGATGCATTGAAGAATCAGGTACAAATCCAGACTGAAATACTTGAGCCCTACTAACGTGGTCCTACTAAGGAACATGGTGGAAGAAGACTTGGAAGTTGGAACCGGGGAAGAATGTGTGATGACATATTTTTCAGTTCATATGGTTTCCTATGAGACATAGCATCATTAAGGATCAAATAAGTGAAACTGAAAAGAGTATAGTTAATCTAGTTTTAATAATGAGTTCTTTCTGTTATGCTTCTTTTTCTTTTCCATTGTCAATTTATATTGGCTCAGAGAAAACAGGCTTGATGGATAAAGTCCACGGTATTTTCCAACTTTGCCGTGAAAAATATGGCAAAGTTGGAAAATGTGTGATATGTGAAATTCCTGGTGCCCCGATGATGAAGCAGTACAGACATTTTTAGAATTTAAGAGTTGAGTCAGCAATTAAAGCTGTTGTTCACTTGAATAGAATATATTTTGGTGGACAGGTGCAAGAGGATGTTTTTACAATTCGAACAAATTCAGGGTCTTGGATTTGGTGGAACAAATTTGATTTTAAGAACTAGAGCATGAGTCATCTCTGGTGACCCTTAAATAACCAGCAGGCTAAGAAAAGAAGGAAAAAGGCCACAGCCTCCATGGCTGTTGGATACTGAGACTCTTGGAAGGACCTCCAAGGTATATGCTGATTGATCCCTTTTCATTTTGTGGTTTTTAAATATTGTATAAAAATCCAAATCCTTTTAAATAAATAAAATGTGCAGCTGACTAGTTTCAAACATTGGTGGATATTATACTGTAGGAATGAAGTTAGTGTCTGCAGCTGTACATATGCAGGCCATTCTAAATATATAAGCTAGTTAGGAAGAAAATACTGTAGATTTTATCCATCAAGTCTGTTTTCTCCAGGCCAGTATAAAACAAATGGAAAGGAAAAAGAAACATAATGAAAGGAACTCATTATTAAAACTGGATTACAGGATTAATTTTAATCTTTTCAGTTTCATTTATTTGATTCTTAGTGATGCTATGTGTCATAGGAAACCATATGAACAGAAATATCACAAGAAGGAAATTTGCTGAGAAAACAGAAAAGGGCTTATTAGTCTCTTTCAGTGCACTGCACAGCATTCAAGAAGAATTTGGGTCATGTGGTCTTTAAATTACTAAAATGAGTAATGAATACTAGCAGAACCAAAGGCTGTTTCTATGTGAAGAAATGATCTATTTTGGGTTTACATGCATCAGTAAAATTTAACAACCAGCTTATGCTGTTAAACATGGTGGTTAGAGCTGGTGTTTCCCAAAGTTTACTATACAGATGGGTAAATAAAGTTACAAAAGCACACACAAGGAATGCAAAATTCACTGGAAAAACTAGGTATGTTAAGAATATTTAAAAGACTAAATTTCAGGTTGGGCATGGTGGCTCACACCTGTAATCCCAGCACTTTGGGAGGCTGAGGTGGGTGCATCACCTCAGACCAGCCTGAACAACATGGCAAAACTCTGTCTCTACAAAATACGAAGAAAAACAATAACAACAAAAATTAGCCAGGTGTGGTGGTGCAGGCCTGTAGTCCCAGCTACTCCAGAGGCTGAGGTGGAAGAAGTTCTTGAGCTTGGAGAGGCAGAGGCTGCAGTGAGCTGTGACTGCTCCACTGCACTCCAGCCTGGACAACAGAGTGACTCCCTGTCTAAAAAAAAAAGCAAAACAATAAAACAAACACCACCCCCCTAAATTTTATAAAGCAAATCTAAAAACGAAAATGAAAATTGCCTAACAACAGCAAAATGGGACAGTAGAACTGATAAAATGTGGTATATTAGTGTAACAGAATATGTATTCTTTTGAAAAAATTATTACTAATATTTTTCTAACTGTACATGTATGATCTATTTCACAGCAAAAATGAATAAAGTTATGATATGAGTAAAAATAACTCAAAAGCGTTTCTAACATTAGCATATATATATTTATGGAAATGTGTTCTTGGATAACGGGACGTTGTAAAATCTCACCTGTAGAATTTAAACCCTAAAGGTGATGCTATATTTATACTTTGACAAAGCATTTTCTGTAATCAACTTTATTTAGTATCATTTAAAAAACTGAATGGTACTTTCATTCTTATCCCTTTTAGTGCTTCCTAAATATTTTACTTTTGAAATGATGGGTTTTGGATATATTGGCTTATTTGTTTTTTGTTATAAAATCTGTCATCTATAGCAAATGTTTTAATCAATTTGGGGCACATACGCACACGTCGGAATACGAGGAAAGAAAACAATCAGAAACTGCAGATTGACGTTGTCTGTTTTCACAGTTGCTCTGTGGAAAGTTTGCTCTGAAGGACTGTCAGAGTTTAGAAAATGAGATTTATAATTTCCATGCTGACAGCCAATTTTAGGGATGAATTTTATTTTCATATTTTGCTGTCTCCAATATAATTTTAAAAGGATTCTAGAAAAAAATAGTGAAATGCAAAACCATACTAATACTCTCAGGAAGCACCTCAAGCATTGATTAGCAAATGTATCTTATTATTTACACAGTTAAATGGTATTTCTAATGACCAAGAACTTTCTGCGTAAACATCCCTGGGCAGAAGATTTATTGCACCCTTCTGTGACCTCCCCACTCTGGCCGCCCTCTCTTACGCTGCAGTGTCTCTTGGCTGTACTCAGTCATTGACTGAGCTGGCAAGTATTCTGTTTATTATTGTCTAGGAAAGGCTGATGTGCTCCCTGACTTAGTAAAATGTTTCACTGCATCATTACTGGGCAATAAAAATAAGTTGAAATAACCGACTGAGTAAAACTATTAGTCACTTTGGGCAAAACATGGCCTTTCTTCACCCGGCAGTGGGAAATCAGTAAGATGCTCCAGAGGAGCCAAGGCTCTGGGACACCTGGATGGTGCAATAAAACCAGCACATAAAGCAGGGAAAAAGGTAACGGCACTCATTTAGCATTGCTACAATTCTGCTGGGCACAGTGATGAAGGGAAGCTCCATAAAGGGTGGTCTATTTAAAATCGGTTCCCGGGTGTGATCTTTTATTTAGGCCTATCTGGAAGACATGCATTTCAGTCCTTAATTCGCAGTCTTTTCTCAACAACTCCATGAAACAAAAGGGATCCAGCATGCTGATACTGTTTCATGGTGATACAACCCCATGAAACAAAAGGGATCCAGCATGGTGATACATAATGACACTGTTTTATTTACTTGGAATTTAAGCAGATTTTAAATGACTTCACTCCCCTCTGCCATCAACATGGTAACTATGTGTGGTGTGATGGATGTGTTAATTAACTTGACTGTGGTAATCAGAACACAGTATATACCTATATCAAATCGTCACATAGTATACCTTGAATATACAGAATTTTTGTCAAATAAATATTTTAATTTTTTTAAAAAAAGGGATTTATGGCAGTGTAGCAGAAATGGGTGCTAAGGCCTGGGTCAGGCTCAGCCCCAGGTGGGAGGTGGGGTCAGGGAGGAACTCAGTAAGCAGCTCTGGCATTGCAGGTGTAACACTCTAGGCCTCTGTCTTCCCAAGGCGTTGTTCCTGCATGCTGTCCTAACGTCTTCCCTCTGTGTGTGTCTGCATCTACATTTCCCTTTTTCATAAGGACACTGGTCATATTGGATTGGCGCTCACCTTAATGACCTCATTTTAACTTGATTACCTCTGCAAAGATCCTATCTCCAAACAAGGTCACCTTCTGGGGTTCATATGAATTTGAGGGAAAACAATTCAATTCATAATATCATCTCTGAAATAAGGACAACTTTACTTATGCATATACAATTTGGGTTGTGGTTGTTGCATATCTATTTCAAACAGGTTATGGGCTCTTCTCATACTTTCAGGTCAAAGTGGACTTTGGAATCCATAGTGTATGTATGTGTGCATGTATGATCATGGATCAGCCTTCCCCTTTCTGTCACTGTGCCCCTATATGGTTCATGATCATGTATGTTACTTTAGCTACAAGGCCATACACAATCCAAACAAAACAAAACAAAGAAACTGTGTTGGCTATTCTGACTTTCTGTTGAAACTATATGTTATTTTTTGAGACAGAGTCTCATTGTCGCCCAGGCTGGAGTGCAATGGCACGAACTCAGCTCACTACAACCTCCTTCTCCCAGCTTCAAGTGATTCTCCTGCCTCAGCCTCCTGAGTAGCTGGGATTACAGGCAGTCCAACAGGGAGTGAGTGAAGGACTTACATTCCATGGGAGGCCTCTGGCTGTGGGCACAGAAGGGGCTCTGGGCTAAAGAAGGAAGCTGGGAGCCCCCCAAGTAGTAGAAGGACATTGGGGTCATCCCTGAGAGAGGAGATCTAGTGAGAATGAAGTGATCCAGGGTAAGGTGGGGTGGGAAGGGGAGGGACAGGAGCAGATAGGGAGAGGAGGGAGTAATAGAGAAAGGGAGATGAAGAGAAGGGCAAGGAGGGGAGGGAGTAGATAAGGGACAAGGAGGGAGAAAGAGGGAGGAGAGGAAGATGAGGAAGCGGGAAGGTGAAGATAGGGAAGGGGATGGCCCAGAGGTATTCATTTGAAAGCAACCCCAGCAGGACTGATTGTGGCAGTGGCTGTCCAGTGAGAGAGAAAGGAAAGAATCCAGAACAAATTCTAGATTTTTGACTTGAGAAACTGGGAGAAGATGGGAACTTTTCCCATCTCAGTGCTTTTCACTGAGAGAAGAAAAGGAAGAGTCATATTTGAGTGTGAAAACAAGAGTTGCCTTGGAGATCTATTAAGTTTAATATGCTTCATTAGGAAGCTCCCTCATTTCCCCCATAGCATCAACATTCTTTCTAAAACGTTTGGAAAGCATTATGATTTTTAGTGTAGAGTACCCCCACCCCAACCATTTTCTTTCCTTTTTTGCTATTCATTGGTCATGGAAATTGCTTCCAATTTTCAGCTATTGTGAATAATGGGCTCTTTAAAGCATAGAACAGAGCTGGTTTGCAACAAACATTCTGTACACAGGTCGTTGTCAGCATCTCTGAATATTATATTCCTAAAAATTCCCAGAGGTACGATTTGTAGGTCAAAGGCTATAAACATTTTACAGCTTCTTAATACATATTGCCAAATAATGCTGCAAAAAATGGCACCATGTACATTTTTCAAGAGAAGCATCAAAGGATCTCACTGGTCCTCGCCACCTGGACTATTGTAATGGTCCTGAATTATTGCCAATTAGATGTGCAGAAAATACTATTTTATGTTCATATCTGGATAAAGTACCCATGAGGGTTTTGACTAATGTATAGAGGAGAAGAATCCTCTTTAAGGATTTGGGTGGGATTTTACTGAGTTGCAGATGTCTTCTTCCCCACATTACCTTGGGGGATTGAATACAGGTGTGGAGGCCACCCAGCTTGTACCTGTGTTTACTGTCCTTCTCTGATTGGAAGCCTCCCCGTCTTATTCCATTATACTTTGCTACTGTTCTCCCCCTTAGCTGACCTGTCACCTCTTGCCCGAGAGTCTCAGGGTTAGCAATGGATGTCACGACTGTACACTGTGCTAATGAAGAGCTGCATTATCACTGGAAGGGGAGTGATCCTTCTGTGGTGTCTGAGCCAAGACAGGACAACACGGAAGCCCAGCACGTCAAGGTCCAGGAGCGTGTTCAGTGGCTGGGCCTGGGGGCAGGAGGAAGAGAAGAGACAGATGCAGGGAGAGCCCCCCCATCCTGCCCCCACCATGATCACTCATCCTTCTTTGTAGTTACGTTACTTCATTGTATTACCTGGAAATAACCTGTCTCCTTCGTTGATGGTCTATTCTTTGGGAGACAGCTTTAGAGGCCAGCAGACCTAAATTCTAATCCTTCTGCCTGATGTTGGGCAAGTCATCTGTGCCTTTGGAGCCTCAGTTCCTAATCCGAAGTGAATCTCACAGGGGCCACCTCCCAGGGATGCCGTGCTAGATGAACTGCCTGAGGTGGGTAGCTGGGCCAGGCTGTAGGTCACAGTGAGATGCTGCAGCTGTGGCTGTACCCTGTTAGTGCTGGGTCTGGAATCCCAGCCTCCAACACAGCTGTGATTAAGGAATACCTGGAAGGGGCAATGCAGGAGGAAGGAGAAGGATGAGAAGTTCGAGGTTAGCATCAGGTGACTGGGGACTTGGCTTTCCTCTGGCTACTTCCCAGCTATTTTGGGCTCTGACACCTCTGGCCACACACACACCCTGAGCACTCACCACCTCCCGGAACTCAGTAGCCTGACGGCCCAGGGTGACTGAGTGCCGGCAGATCTGGCAGGAACAGCTTGTGAACGGCATGGGTGGCCAGGGGCTCTGCCTGATAAAGGGAATGTTCTTCCCTCAGGAAAGCGGCCCAGGTGTCCTGGAGCAAAGGACTATGCTGGAATAGGTTAGTGCCTGCAGCCTAGAACTTGCACAGTTTCGGCAGCCAAATGAACCCTGGGGTTGCCGGTATTTGGGAAGCGGTTAAGGTATGTGGGAAGAGGAACAAAAACAGAAGGAACCTTCCCGTGGCGTCAGGGTCCTGCTCCACACAGACACAATCTAAGACGCCCTCCCCGGGGCACCCGGTTCTTCTCCAGGCCGTTGTCACCTCCCAAGCGGGCCTCGGAAAAGGCAGTTCTGAGGATGCAGACGGACCCGGGACCTAGTCCAGGCTGGTGGAGCCCCCTCCGCGGTCCTCTGAGTACAGCTGCCCGTCCCCACCTCTGAGGCAGAACTTGAGGAAAATGGGGTCAAATGGAAGGTACTGGTATCGGGACACACGCGGAGCGGCCTCCAAACACCGTTTCAAGATGGTTCCTGTTGACCCTGATAGGTCTGGTGTTGGAGAGGTAGGCACTGGGGGTTGCTGGTCGACCCGCATGTTGCCCCACCACAGAGCATCCAGGGCTAAGAGCGCGGCAAGAGCCTCCTCCGAGCTTAAGCTGCAGGTCCAAGCTCCCACGAGCACATGGGGAGCGAATGCTTTGCCAGCGGGAGGAAGAATCTTGCTAACGTTAGGGACATCCTGGAACTCGACCCCCTGCACAGCGGCCACTTCTCTCTTGCGCGGGAGCTCCAGAGAACAGGTGCAATAGGTAACATCGGCCGCCAGGTGGAGCCCGACAACCGGCGCAAACGGCTGCAGTCCCTGTCGGATCGCATTTCTCAGACCTGGGTGGATGGAGCGCGTTTGGCTCCTCTCGGAGCTCCGGGTCAGCACGACGCGTCCCGGGCAGCATAAGGGACGGCTGGCTGCTGGGAAGGGTCCAGACTCTCCCCACGTGACTCCCAGCCTGGCCCCGTGGAAAATGTGACCGCGAGCCTGCGGGCCGGGCGCCCTGCCAGGCTGGGCTTTCCAGAGCCGCGCAAGCGGACTTAGAAAATACCGCGCCCTCAGGTATGGGATGAAAAACTGCAACAATGAAAGATTTGTTGAAAACACTTTCATTCTAAAATTTCTGAACAGAGAAGACCTTTAAAGAATAGAACAGAGCCCATCACGGTTGCTCACGCCTGTAATCCTAGCGACTTGGGAGGCTGAGGCGAGAGGATCGCTTGAGGCTGGTAGTTTGAGACCAGCCTGGGCAACATAAATAGACCACTGTCTCTTAAAATAAAAATAAAAGGTATGTATACAACCAAGACAACTCGAAAGCCATCAAGGACATGAATGATTAACTTGATAGCATAAAGTTTAAAGAAAATTTATCTGTGCACGTACCAGGACAAAGTCAAATGACAACAAATGGGTGTGGGGAACATCGGTGCAAATACATGTGTGATGATAAGAATACTGATTTCACCATTACTTGTAATAACAAGAAATAAAACATAGCCATTCAGAGGAGCCAGGTTTAAACAATTCTGGTACATCTATGCAATACCGTTAATTTATGTTTTGGTTTATTTCTTCAGTGCGGTAGACTTATGTGTATTAACATGGAAAGATGTGCGTGATGAAATAGTAAATGAAAATAGCAAATTCATGAGAATGCGAATTAGAATCATAGTGTGATACTATGAATGCCTTGGACAAAATATTCTTCAAAAGTGAAGGAGAAATAAATACTTTTTTTTTTTTGAGATGCAGTCTCACTCTGTAATCCAGGCTGGGGTGCAGAGTGCAACAGCGTGATCTTGGCTCACTGCAACCTCTGCCTCCCAGGTTCAAGTGATTCTTCTGCCTCAGCCTCCCGAGTAGCTGGGATTATAGGCGCACGCCAATTTTTGTATTTTTAGTAGAGGCCGGTTTTCACCATGTTGGCCAGGGTGATCTTGAACTCCTGACCTCAAGTGATGCACCTGCCTCGGCCTCCTAAAGTGCTGGGATTACAGGTGTGAGCTACCATGCTCAGCAGAGACTTTCGTAGAAAACAAAATTTGAGGCAATTTATTGCTGGTAGGTCTGTATGCAAGAAATGTTCAAATAAGATAAAAGAAGTTCTTCAGAGAAAACTAAGACATTTGGATCCACATAAAGGAAGAATATAAGAAATGAATATATGAATGTAAACTAAAAACTGCATTTTCTTATTTTCAATTGATATAGCAGCTAATAAATAATTTGTTCAAAATGATAGCAATAGTTATTAGATTATTATAATTTATTGATAAGTGAAACGAATAATAGCAATGATATAAACTATTGGAGGGAAGAGTTAGAAATATTTTGTTATTATACAATATTTGCACTACTCATAAAGCAATATAGCATTACTTGAAAGTAGACTTGTACTCATGGTAAATGTACATTGCAAAATCTAGGGGAACCAATAGAAAGGTTTTTTAAGAGTAAAAAGAAAGGAAGAATTTACATGCTTAAGTGGGGAAGAAAATGGAATCATATAAAATGCTCAATTAAAACCACAAAAGGCAGGAAAAGAGTGGAAGGCAAAAATAGGAAGAAAAAAACAGGACAACAAATAGAGAATAGTAACAGACATGATAAATACCAATCTAACTGCATCTGTAATCACCTTTAATATCAATGGTCTACATACACCAATTAAAGACTGAGTTCATCTGAGTTGATCCCCCACAAAAAAGACCCAACTATACATTGTCTATAAGAAACTCACTTTAAATGCAAAGACATATAGAGTTGAAGTAGGAAATGGAAAAAGATATACAAGGTTAACAATAATTAAAAGAAAGCTGAGGCAGCTATATTAGTTTTCAGACAGAGTAGACTTCGGAGAGAAAAGATAATTCTAGATGAATATAGGCACTACTTGATAACAAAAAGTGAATTATCTGAGAAAATATAACAATTCTTAATGTATATGCACCTAACAAGAGTGTTAACATGCATGAGGCAAAAAACTGATAGAACTGCAAGGATAAATGAAAGAATTCACAATCATAGTTGTAAAGATCAACACCCTCTATCAGAAATGGAGAGATCCAACAGATAGAAAATCAATAAAATATAGTACAACTAAACAGCATCATCAAACAACTGGAAGTAATTTACATCTATAGCCTACTTAGTCTAATGACAGCAGAATACATATTCTTTTCACTCTCACATGGAGCATTCACCAAGATAGGCCACATCCTGGGCCATAAAGCCCACCTTAACACATTTCAAAGTATCAAAACCATGCCATATCTGCTCTCCAAAAACACTGGAACCTATTATAAAAACCAGTAATAGAATGCTGGCTGGGCAATCTCAAAATACTTGGATATTCAGAAATACACGTCTGAATAACATAAGGGTCAAGAAGCAATCTCAACAGAAATTAAAATAATTCTTTGAACTACATGAAAACAAAAATACAAGTAATGCCTCCAAGAGTTTCTCACTTCCCCTATGGGAATGTCTGTATTTCCTACAGAGATCAGTCAAAGCAGGACAGGGAGCCTCCAGGAAAGCTCTCTGACATGGCTACAGTTTTGCATGGGGCACAGTTGCATACAGCCCTCCCTAAAACGTTTCTCATTCCCAATTAGCTAGCTGAGACATTCCCTAACTGGTCATGGAGGCCAGAGAGGGCATCCCTACCACCTGGTGGACTGAGTGGGGATTGGTCATAGGAGGCACCCTGCAAAATTGTATCTAAACCCTCTCTGGAGGCCAGGACAAATCTGAATGGGCCATGGAACTGGAGAGCCTGGATGGGAGCCAGTGGTCAGGAAGGCCTTGGGGGCTGCTCAGATGGGGCCAGGTATGAAGGCCTGAGAAGGGTACCTTGTTGCATGGGTCTGGTTGGCCCGATGATTCTCCAAAAACTTTCTTAAGACTCCTGGTTAGAGGGGAGGACGGCATCTGGCTATAAAGTGAAGGCCCCAGGGATGGTTGGTGCCCTACTTTCCGCTCCAGTCCAAAGCAGTGCCTGTCATCAGAGGCACCAGAAAATATGTTTTAAGTACTCCCTGTTTGTGGGCACCAGGTAAAGATGCCCAGTAAGGCCTGGGAAGGGCTTGTGAATCCGGCCACAGTTCTTCCTGGCCTTCTCTATGGCATGCAAATTCTTTGAATGTTTACAAGTCCCTCTCTGGAGGAGCAGCAAAGGCTTGAGTGGCTGAGGAGGCCTATTATTTTCATTTATATTCTTTTATGTGAAATTATTACTTATTTTTGTTATTATAAAAAGATGTAAAGTGTGACATCAAAAACATAAAACATGGGAGAAAAGGAAGTTAGAGTGAAAAGTTTATGTATGCAATCAAAATTAACTGTTATCAGCTTAAATTAACCTGTTATAAGTATAACATGTTTTATGTAAGCCACAGGGTAGTCACAGAGCAAAAGCCTATAATGGACACACAAAAGATAAAAGGAAAAGAACCAAAATGTACTACTACAGAGAGCCATGAAGCCAAAAAAGAAGAAAGCAAGAGAGGAAGAAGGGACCAAAGGCTCTACGAAGCAACTAGAAAACACTTTAACAATGGCAAGAGTACGTCCATACGTGTCAATAATAACCTAGAATGTAAATGGATTAAATTCTGCAGTTAAAAGATATATAGTGGCTAAATGAGGTATTTTTTTAAAGACCCAGCTATATGCTGCCTACAAAAGACTCACCTCACCCGTAAGGACACATGAAGATATTCCATGCAAATGGAAAGCAAAAGAAAGCAGCAGTAGTTGTAGTTTTATCAGATAAAATAGACTTTACATTAGAAATCCTAAAAAGAGACAAAGGAGGTTATTATCTAATGATAAAAGGATCAATTCAGCAAGAAGGTGTAACAATTATGAGTATATACCCACCCAACACCAGGGCAAATACTAGATCTAAAGGGAGAGACAGACTGCATTTCAATAATAGGAGACTTCAACACCCTACTTTCAGCACCGAACAGATCATCCAAAGAGAAAATCAGCAAAGGTACATTGGACTTAAACTACACTCTAGAGCAAATAAACCTAACTTTTACAGAACATGTCATTCAACAGCTGGAGAATGTGTATATGTTCTTCTCATGAGCACACGGAGCATTCTTCAGCATAGACCATATGTAAGGCCACAAAACAAGTCTCAACACATTTTTAAAAATTAAAATCACATCAAGTATTTTTTTTGACCACAATGGAATAAAACTAGAAATCAATAATAAGAGGAATTTTGGAAAATGCACCAATACAACATGCTCCAGAACAACCAATGGGTAAATAATGAAATTAAAAAGAAAATTTAAGAATTTCTTAAAACAAATAAAAATAGAAAAGCAAGATACCAAAATTTATGTTATATATCAAAAGCAGTAGGCTGGGCGCGGTGGCTCACGCTTGTAATCCCAGCACTTTGGGAGGCCGAGGCAGGTGGATCACGAGGTCAGGAGATCGAGACCACGGTGAAACCCCGTCTCTACTAAAAATACAAAAAAATTTAGCCGGGCGTGGTGGCGGGTGCCTGTAGTCCCAGCTACTCGGAGAGGCTGAGGCGGGAGAATGGCATGAACCCGGGAGGCGGAGCTTGCAGTGAGCCGAGATTGCGCCACTGCACTCCAGCCTGGGTGACAGAGCGAGACTCCATCTCAAAGAAAAAAAAAAAAAAGCAGTAGCAGTACTAAGAGGGATAGTTTATAGAAATAAATGCCTATATAAAAAGGAAGAAATATTTCAAATATAATGATGCACCTCATGAAACTAGAAAAGCAAGAATAAATCAAACCCAAAATTATAGGAAGAAGAAATACAAAGATCACAACAAAAATAAATAAAGTTGAGACTAAAAATATGAAAGATCAACCAAATGAAAATATTGTTTTGAAAAGGTAGACAAAATCAGTAAATCTTTAGGTAGACTAATGAAAAGATAAAACTCAATGGAATAGAATCAGAGATAAAAAGGAGACATTACAACTGATAAAACAGAAATACAAAAGATCATTACAGACCATTATGAACGACTTACATCAATAAATTGAACACTTGTAAAATAGATATATTCTAGGACACATATAACCTACCACGATTGAACCATGAAGAAACAGGAAACCTGAATAGAACAATAATGAATAATGTGATTGAATCAGTAATAAAAAGTCTAACAAAGAAAAGTCTAGGACCATATGGCTTTACAGATGAATCCTACCTAACTTTTAAAGATAAGCTAATGCCAATTATTCTCAAACTATTCTGAAAAATCAAAGGGGAGAGAATGCTTCCAAATCTTTTTTAAGGCCAGCATTACCCTGATACCAAAACCAGACAAGGACACAACAAAAGAAAACTATAGGCCAATATTTTTAATGAACATAAATGCAAAACTCTTTTTAAAAAAAAAACCCCAGAAAACAAAATCCAACAGCACAGAAAAGAGATTATACACCATGATCAGGTGGTATTTTCCCCCAGGGATGCAAGAATGCTTCAACCTACAAATATCAATAAATGTGATACATCACATACATCACATCAAGAGAATAAAGAACAAAACCATGTGATTATTTCAATAGACACAGAAGTAGTGTTTGATAAAATTCAACTCCTCTTTGTGATTTAAAAAAACCCTCTCAACAAATTAGGTATAGAAGGAACATACCTTAAACATTAATGTTCGTATACGATAAACCCACAGTTAACATCATACTGAATAGAGAAAAGTTGAAAGCCTTTTCTCTAAGATAGAACAAGACAAAGATATTCACTTCCCCTAAGATCCTTCCTCTAAGATCTAGAACAAGACAAGGATATTTACTTTCACCACTTTTATTGAAAAGTGGTCAATCACATCGTTTTCTTTTATTGAAAAGTGGTGAAAGAGTCCCAGACAGAGCTATTAAAAAAGAAAGAACGGGCGCTGGAAAAGAGGAAGTCAAATTGTCACTGTTTGCAAATGACATGATCTTATATTTAGGAAAACCTAAAGACTTCACTAAAAAGCTGTTACAACTGGTTAACTATTTCAGCAAAGTGGCAAAATACAAAATCAACATGCAAAAACCAGTAGCGTTTCTGTATGCCAATATTGAACAATCTGAAAATCAAGGCAGCAATCCCATTCACCATAGCTACAAAAATATAAAATGCCTAGGAATAAATTTAACCAAAGAGGTAAAAGATCTGTACAATAAAAACTGTAAAACACTGATGAAAGAAATTGAAGAGGACACAAAAAATAAAAACTCATATTCATGAATTAAAAAATTAATATTGTTAAAATGTCCGTACTACCCAATGTTAACTATAGACTCAAGACACTTCCTATCAAGTGACATTCTTCACAGGTATATAAAAAGCAAGCCTAAAATTTGTGTGAAAGCACAAAAAAGCCTGAATATACAAAGCAACCCTGAACAAAAAGAACAAAGCTGGAGTCATCATAGTATCTGACTTCAAAATATACTACAAAGCTGCAGTGATAAAAAATAAAAAGCATGTTTATGGCATAAAAACAGACATATACACCAAAGGAACAAAATAGAGAACACAGAAACAAATCCATGTATTTATAGCCAACCGATTTTCATCAAAGGCCCTAAGAACATACCCTGGGGAAAGAACAGTATCTTTAATAAATGGTGCTGGGAAAACTGAGTAACCATATGCAGAAGAGTGGAACTTGAGCCTGATCTCTCACCATATACAAAAATCAACTCAAAATGGATTACAGAGTTAATGTAAGCCTCAAATCTGTGAACCTACTAGAACAAAACTTAGGTAAAATTGGTCCGAGCAGAGATTTATTGAGTAAGACCTCAAAAGCACAGGAAACCACAGCAAAAATTGACAAATGGGATTACATCGAGTGAAAAGGAAAGGAAAAAATCAACAACGTGAAGAGACAACCTACAGAATGGGAAAAAAAATATTTGCAAAGTATTCATCTGATAAGGGATTAATAATCAAAATACACCATGATGCTCAAACAACTCAATAGCAAAAAAAACAAAAAAACAAAACAAAAAAAACCTGATTTTGAAATGGGCAAAAGATCTGAATAGCATATTTCTCAAAAGAAGAAAATCAAATGGCCAACACATAAATGAAAAAATGCTCAACATGATTGATGATCACAGAAATGCAAATCAAGATCACAATGAGATATCCTTGCACCCCAGTTAAAGTGGCTCTTATCAAAAAGACAGAAAATGACGAATGATAAGGAGGATGTGGAGAAAGGGAAATGCTAATACACTGCTGGTAGGAATGTAAATTCATACAGCTACTATGGAAAACAGTGTGGAGATTTGTCAATAAAACTAACCATAGAAGTACCACATGATCCAGCAATCCCACTAGTTGGTATATGGCCAAAAGATAAGAACTCAGTGTATCAAAGAGATATCTGCATTCCCATGTTTATTGCAGCAGCTCTATTCACAATAGCCAAAATATGGAATCAACCTAAGTATCCATCAATGAATGAATGGGTAAAGGAAATGTGGTATATATACACAGTGGAATATTATTCAGCCAGAAGAAAGAATGAAATTCTGTCATTTGTAGCAACATAGATGGAATTGGAGGAAATTATGTTAAGTGAAATAAGCCAGGTACAGAAAGACAAATATCATGCTCTTACTCATATGTGTGGGCTAAAAAAATGGGAGGTAGTGAACAGAATGGTGTTTAGCAAAAACTGGGAAGGGTAGTGGGAGGAGGGCATGAAAAGGGGTTGGTTAGTGGATATAAAAATACAGTTAGGTAGATAGAAGGAGTAAGATCTAGTGTTTGGTAGCACAATAGGGCAACTATAGTTAACAGTAATTTATTTTATATTTCACAACGTTCTCAACACAAGGAAACAATAAATGTTTCAGGTAATGAATATCCCAGTTACCCATATCTGATCATTACACACTGTATGCTTGTATCAAAATATCACAGGTACTCTACAAATGTGTACAACTATCATGTTTTCATAAAAATTAAAAATAAATTAAAAACTAAACTATTGTTCTTTGTGGACATATCTTTCCATTTATTGTATTTTCTTCCATTTTCTTTCGTCAGTGTTTTATAGTTTTCAATATACAGTTCTTTCACCTCCTTGGTTAAATTTACACCTAAGTATTTTATAATTGTTTTGTTGCTATTGTAATGGGATTGCATTCTTTTTTTTTTTTCTCTGCCTCCCAGGTTCAAGGGATTCCCCTGCTTCAGGCTCCTGAGTAGCTGGGATTATAGGCACCCGCCATCATGCTCGGCTAATTTTTTTTGTATTTTTTAGTAGAGACAGCGTTTCACCATGTTGGTCAGGCTGGTCTCAAACTCCTGACCTCAGGTGATCTGCCCACCTCAGCCTCCCAAAGTGCTGGGATTACAGGCATGAGCCACTGCGCCCGGCTGGGATTGTATTCTTAATTTCCATTTTGGATACCTCAATATAAGTTTATAGAAATGGTAAATCACCCTCTCTGGATAAAGCATGGGTACTCGGCAATTAGGAATAAACCCTTCAGCTAATTTCTAATTGCTTTCATTGTTACTTTATCTGTTTGATTTCTTGACTAAAGTCTAAACTTTGATAACAGTAACTAACCCATTTTTAAGAGAAATTAAAATGGATAATATGCATGTGATAATCTGTGAAAATTGCATGACTTCTTTTAATTAATTTAAAGAAACTATAAATGTGTAGTTAAGGCTTTAAACCAAATGTTGCAATTTATTTTCTGCTAAATTACAAAGTTATTTGATTGAATTAACAAGTAATATTGCTGTTTTATTTTTAATTCATTACTGTGCAAATTCATATTTGGGGAATGTAAGATTATCTATGAAACCTTGAACCACCTTTAAATAACTATATTTTATTTATTAAGCCACAAACAGTTTAGTTATGTTGTTATGAGCAAATATCTTTACTATTTTTTCTCTGCAATAGGAATAGAGATTTCTTTTGCTCTTCTATCTCAACTGAAAAGGATATGATTTCTGGATCACTGCCATTGGCTCCTTCCATAGTATTTAATAAATATATGCATTTCATAGTGTTAGGCTTGTATAAATACACTACTAACTTCTCTTCACTATAAATGAACTTGAGCAACTCTCATATCTACGATTTCTAGCACCAGGAAAGTGACATTTTCCTTTGAGATGGGGAGTAGTCCTTTTGAGGTCATGGTGGAGTCATATACTCCCTTTTATGACAATTATTAGCACCACGTGAGGGCAGAGAGGAATGTAAAAAAAGTATCATTTCAAGTTAATAAGCTACAACCTGCCACCACTGATGGCATGTCCACTTACAGCTCACGAGCCAGCTCTTCATCAATAAGTGCTGCTTTGCAGTGGTTTGTAATTGAATTGTATGATGTAAATATGGAGACAGCCGATCATGATGTTACAGGATCTTTGGGGTGTCGATTTTCTTGCCCAGAAACCTCTGTGGCCAGTGGCATCTTTGCCTGAGTTCTTGTCCTGCATCCAGGAAGAATGAAGTACGCAGACAAGGCAAGGGCGAAGAAGATTAAGAGGAGTTTTGTTTAGTGTTAGAACAGCTCAGAGAAGACCCACAGTGGGTAGCCCCTCTCTGTAGGCAGGTCGTCCAGTGGAGTGTTCAGCTTTCAGCAGAGGAGGCCCTGGAGAGTGTGGCTCCTCTCCGCAGGCTGGCCATTTGGAGGTCTCTGCAGGTCTCTGAAGCTCTCACTAGAGGGGATAGTTGGTCTCTGCAGCTGGTCATCCCATCGTCTGTCTGTCCTCTGCCCTCTCTTGCAGAGCCCAGGGCTTTTATGGACCTCAGAGGGGAGGAAGTACCTGCCAATTGGTCCATGAGCAGCCACTGGTGGCCCAGAGGAGGGACAGATCCCCAGTCCTGTCCACAGGTTTGGAGCCTGGCTCCCAGCCTTCAGGCGCTCCCTGGCTTGAAGGTGGGGCTTTACTGGGGACCCATCCGCTTCTGCCCAGGACTTTCCGTCTCCCTGCCGTTCAAGGCCCCAGGGCTCGACCCCATCCCTGTTGGGAGCTTAAAGAGGGTTCCAGAAGAAGAGACAGGCCAGGCAGTGAGAGCAGACATCCCGGAGCCAGCGGTGGGTGGCGGGTGCAGGCTGCCAAGATGCCAGGGTCCTGCGCCTGGGAGGGTGGCCTCAGTTGCACCCGGGGAGCTCCCACCCAGCTAACTCAGAAGGGGCGGGGCTCCTGCTTGTCCCCATCTCCTGCCTGCTCCACAGAGCTGGAAGCCCAGGTCTGCAGCAGTGGGTTGGGTGGCTGCAGCTGCACCCAGGAGGGCAGATCCTGTCTGTTCCTAGCCCGCTCCAAGAGCACAGGGAAGCTTGGATCCACAGCTGCAGTTTGGGCTCAGCTACAGCCTGCTCCGTAGAGCAGGAGGCCTGGGTCTGCAGCCGCACCAGCGAACTCATACCCCAACTCAGAAGGGGAGGGGCTCCCACCAGCTCCATGGAGTATGCAGGCCCAGCCATGCCTCCCTGCTGCAGCCCGCATGATGGCAGCAGCTGCTGCCATCAATGAGAGAAAAAAAAGACAAAATTTACCAATATCAATAATGAGAGAGGTGATCTCACTACATACATTACATATATTAAAAGGCGTAATAAGAGATTACAATGAAAAGCTGTATGCCAGTATGTTTGACAGCTTAGAAGAAAAGACAAATTCCTTGAAAGATGTAAACTACTAACACTGACTCAAGAAGAAATAGATGACACGAATAGTCTATTAATTAGATTGTGTTTATAGTTAAAAATCTTCCTGCAAAAAAATTCCAGGCCCAGATGGCTTCGCTGGAGTTTTCTAGCAAACATTTAAGGAAGAAACAACAAATACACATAAACTGATTCAGAAAATTGAAGAGGAGAGAATACTTTTGAACTCATTCTATAAGTCCAGCATTATTCTGACACCACATTCAGACAGACATTTTTTTTTTCTTTTTCAAGACCGAGTCTCGCTCTGTCACCCAGGCTGGAGTGCAGTGGCACGATCTTGGCTCACTGCAACCTCCACCTCCCGGGTTCCAGTGATTCTCCTGCCTCAGCCTCCCGAGTAGGTGGGATTACAGGTGCCCACCGCCATGCTCGGCTAATTTTTCTTATTTTTAGTAGAGACAGCGTTTCACCATGTTGGCCAGGCTGGTCTCGACCTCCTAACCTCGTGATCAGCCCACCTTGACCTCCCAAAGTGCTGGGATTATGGGCATGAGCCACCGTGCCCAGCCTAGACAGACATTTTAAAAATAAAAATACAGTCCTTCATGACCACAGATGCAAAAAAATCTTAACAAAGTTTCAAAAAATTGACTTATACCAGTAATTCAAGTTTAGTTTACCATAATAAAATCAACCGAAGCAATTTGGCATAAAGACAAACGTTCCGCAAAACAATTTGGCAGTTTCTTAAATGTTAAACAGATACCTACCATATGACATAGCTATTCTTGTCTAGGTATTTACCCAAGAGAAATGAAAGGATATTTTCATGTGACCGTCTGTGCATAAATGGTCATAGTACCTTATTTGTAACAGATCAAAACTGGACACAATTCAAATGCCCATCTTCAAATGAATGAACACACAAATTGAGCTATATTCACACAACGAGATACTACTCAGGAATAAAAAAGAATGAACTATTGATACATATCACACATTAATGAATTTCAAAATAATTCTGTTGAAAGAGAAAAGCCAGATAAGGAAAAGTAAATACTATGTGGTTCCATTTATATGACTTTCTGGAAAAGAGAAACTAATCATGAGAGAGATCAGATGTGTGGTTGCCAGGGATTTGAGGGAAGCAGGGAGGTTATGGGGGAGGGGTTATCAAGAGGGAGGAGAATATTTTGCTGGAGTGATGGATATATTCCTTATTTTAATTGTGATGATAGTTTCATGGTTGTATACATATGCAAAAATTGTAACAAGTCCTGCACTTTAAGTATGTGTGTTCATCATATGCCAATAAAACCTCAATATAGCTGTTAAACAAAAATTAACTACCAGACTACTAAATATGTGTATCACTCTAGGAAATGAAAGACATCTCTTCGACTGATCTCAGATAGAGATGAGAAACTTATTGGGAACTGGAGTAAAGTTCACTCTTGCTATGCTTTAGCAAAGAGACTGATGGCATTGTGCCCTTGCTCTAGGGATCTATGGAACTTTAAACTTGAGAGAGGTGGCTTAGGGTATCTGTTGGAAGAAATTTCTAAGCAGCAAAGCATTCGAGTTGGTCTGGCTGCTTCTAAAAGCCTATGCTTATTTGCATAAACAAAGAAATGACCTGCAACTGGGACTTACATTTAAAAGGGAAGCAGAGCATAAAAGTTCAGAAAATTTGCAGCCTGGACATGTAGTAGAAAAGAAAACCCATTTTCTGGGGAGTAACTCAAGAAGGCTGCAGAAATTTGCATAAGTAAAGAGGAGCCGAATGTTAATAGCTAAGATAATGAGGAAAATACCTTCAAGATATTTTAGAGAACTTCAAGGCAACCCCTCCCATCAAGGGCCTGGAGGCAAAAATGTTTTGTGGGCCAGGCTCAGGGACCCACTGCTCTGTGCAGCCTAGGGACATGGTACCCTGCATCATGGTCACTTCAGCTCCAGCCTTGGCTAAAAGGGGCCAAGATACACCTTGTGCCATTGCTTCAGAGGGTGTAAGCCCCAAGCCTTGGTGACTTCCACATTGTGTTGGGCCTGCAGGTGTGCCGAAGGCAAGAGTTGAGGTTTGGGAGACTCTACCTAGGTTTCAGAGGATGTATGGATGTCCAGGCAGAAGTCTGCTGCAGGGGTGGAGACCTCACCACCTCATGGAGATCATCTACTAGGGCAGTGCAGGGGGGAAATGTGGGGTTGGAGGCCCCACACAGAGTCCCCACTGGGGCACTGCCTAGTGAAGCTATGAGAAGAGGGCCACTGTCCTCCAGATCCCAGAATGGTAGATCTGCTGACAGTTTGCACCATGTGCTTGGATAAGCCACAGGCACTCAATTCCAGCCTGTGAAAGCAGCTGTGGGGGCTGTATGCTGTAAAGCTACAGGGGCAGAACTTTCCAAGGCCTTGGGAGGCCACCCATTGCATTAGTGTATCCTGGATGTGAGATGAAGTCAAAGGAGATTATTTGGAAGCATTAAAATGTAATGACTCCCCTGCTGGATTTCATACTAGCAAGGGACCTGTAGCCCCTGTTTTTGGCCAATTTCTCTCATTTGGAATGGGAACATTTACACAATGACTGTACCCTTATTGTATCTTGGAAGTAACTAATTTGTTTTTGGTTTTATCGGCTCATAGGCAGAAAGGACTTGCCTTGCTCCAGATGACACTTTGGACTTGAACTTTTGAGTTAATACTGGTAGGAGTTAAGACTTTGGAGGACTTTTGGGAAGGCATGCTTGTGTTTTGAAATGTGAGAAGGACATGAGATTTGGCAGGGACTAGGGGTGGCATAATATGGTTTGGCTATGTGTTGCCACCCAAATCTCATGTTGAATTGTGACCTGGTGGGAGCTGATTGGATCATGGGAGCTGATTCCCCCTTGCTGTTCTCATGATAAGGAGTGAGTTATCATGAGACCTGATGTTTTAAGAATGTGTGGCACTTCCTCCTTCACTCTTTCTCTCCTGCTCTGCTATGGTAAGACGTGAGACATGCTTGCTTCCCCTTTGCCTTCTACCATGATTGTAAGTTTCCTGAGGCCTCCTCGTTATGCTTCCTGTACAGCCTGTGGAACTGTGAGTCAATTAAACCACTTTCCTTCATAAATTACCCAGTCTCACTGGGCGCAGTGGCTCATGCCTGTAATCCCAGCACTTTGGGAGGCTAAGGTGGGTGGATCATCAGGTCAAGAGATTGAGACCATCCTGGCCAACATGGTGAAAACCTGTGTCTACTAAAAATATAAAAAGTAGCTGAGTGTGTTGACATGTGCTTGCACTCCCAGCTACTCAGGAGGCTGAGGTAGGAGAATTGTTTGAACCTGGAAGGCAGAGGTTGCAGTCAGCCAAGATTGTGCCACTGCACTCCAGCCTGCCTACAGAATGAGACTCCATCTCAAAAAAAAAAAAAAAAAAAAAAAAAATCCCCAGTCTTAGGCAGTTCTTTATAGAATTGTGAGAACAGACTAATACAGCATCTATTCTTCTGTGTCTGTTTGTTCATCTGTAAAATTGAGGAGATTTGAATAAATGATCCCCCTATATCCCTTCTACTTTTGATGCTTTATGAATCCAGGTTAAAGTGTGTGGTACAATTTAAGAAGGCTCCTTTTAATATTTGTATATCCATTAAGGACTCTTAGCTCAGATCTTCTGTATTTGTCAATGACTTTCTCTTTCTCTCTTCCTCCTTCCCTCTCTTTTCCCTCATTCAGATCAACATATAGAACATTTCCATTATCTGGGAAGTTTCCTTGTGTCCTTTCCAAAACAATCTCTTATCACCATTGGTTAGTTTTGCTTCTTCTTGAACATATAAATGGAATTATACCGGATGTCATCTTGTATCTGGCTCAGTTCCCTTAGCAAAATGTTTTGATATTCCTCCAATTTTTGGTAGATATTTTTAGTTAATTCTTTTCCATTGTTATGTGCTCTTCCATTATATGAACATGGGATTTCTTTATCCATTCTTTTATTGATGAAGTTTTGGGTAATTTCCAATTGTTGACTATGAATCTCCTGTATTAGCTTTGCAGCTGTAATGAAACTTTTAGTCATTTTCCTCGAGATCACAATATGTTCTCTTAAGTTATTAGTACTTTGTCCACTTTTCAAAGAATGCAAGATCCTTACAAGTTTACTTCCATGTATTTGTCTATCTCTCACCCTTGTGCTATTGTTGTAATACACTTTTTTATTGCATATGATATTTCTACAAGATATTATTATTGTAGTTTTAAAAAGCTTTCATTACTATTTACTCATGTTTGCCCTTTCTCTGCACTTCATTTATTCCTGCATTCTCCCCTGCTGCTTCTGTTTTCTGATTTTTGATTGCCAATAAGAGCTATAGAAAATCATGAAATATTTCTTTTAATTGCTTCTATATTTAATGTTTAATTGTTTTTGTGCTTATTGTTAGTAACTTTTTGAAACACCTTTCATTCCTTTAAGTAGAGAGGCTCTTCAGACAAATTTTTATTCCTTAATATTTCCTTTTTCTTCCAGACATTTTGTTGTTTATGAGAGCAGAAAATATTTCCCTTATTGCAAAACATTATCAGGCAAAATATTTTATGGGCAAATGCCTCCATAACCTGAAACAATTGAAAGAATTATGGCTTGAAATGATAGAAATTTGATTGGTTTCTAGATTTCTTGCTGTAGATTTTTTAAGAGAAAAAATATATTAACTCTGTTTTTAAAGCGACCAAGCAACTCTACTAAAAATTGTGATGCAAGTGAAAATTGTCCTCAGCTCCTTAGGCTACCATTTGACATTTACTTCGCTACTTAGCTTCACCCAAATCACACTTTTCCCATCCCTTTCTTGCCTGAGATGCTTAATGTTTTTTCTCCTTTTTTTCTCTCAAAAACAAAGTATATTTGTTTTTCCATGCTAAGAGTTGATAAAATATCATCCCACTGAGGCATAAATTAGTAACAAAATGCCAACTATTAGTTCTCCCAGTTCTTTTTATTTTTTTCATTACATTGTAGTAGGAAAAATAGGTTTTAAGTTAAAAGAAAGGAACTCAAAGATGGAGTTCAAGACATCCAATAGGAAGGACAGATAGAAATACATTTCTCTATATAGATATGTGTACATATGTTTATACATATAAATATAGATATAGATATGTGTTTATGTACATATTTCTGTATCAATCATGGTCCAGGTGTAATTTAAAACTATTTATGGGAAATATTACATGAAGCACATTTATTTATTAAAAAGAAGGATTTCCATAGTGCAGTACAAAGTTCTTTAAACAGTTAATAGGAAGATTAGTCAGGACAGAATTAGAAAAATGTATGTGAACCATCTCCAAGACATGAGAGAATTACGTGACAGGGGTACCATAAAACAAATTATATTAGTGTTGAATATTGCATATAAGAATATTACATAATTATGAATATAAAATATATATTATAAATAGAATGTCATTTACCAAGGTTTTCCACATTAAATAATACTGTTTTTTAACCTTAAAACATACATTGTAATAAAAGTTATGATGTTCAGAATTCTAAGTATAGCATGACAAAACCCTTCTCCTGTTGTTTTCTGTAAAATATATATAAAAAACTTTTGCTGCTTTTTGGTGGATAATAACACACACACATGTACACACACACACACACACACACACACACACACACATGCATCCCCATTACCTTTCTTGGGACAGTCACCATTAAAAATGTCTACAGTTATGTATTTCTAAAATCAGCTCTGTGGTAAGAAATTTAACGTAGCTGCCGATTTTGTGCGGTTCTGGGGAAATAATAGTTTAAAATCTTCTAATTTGCCTCTAATTTCACTTGTAACTCCAACCTGTGCTCCTGAAGCAAGATGTTTTTGGACCGTCAGCGGGCAGATGAAAGCCTGAGAGTGGTAGGAGAGTTATTGTGGGCTTTCCTACCTCAGGGCTAGAGGAGGGCTTGGAGACCAGCAAAGGAAAAGATAGACCATTTCAAGTCTCAGAGCAAAAATACTAAGAGACAAAATTGGGATGGAAAATAAAAGTGACGTGGTAATCGATAGACGGAATTTACACAAATCTGAAAATTCTGAAAAAGAAAAAGAAGCAGAGACAATGAATGTGCATTCAAAGAGAAGAAAACTCTGAGCAAATTAAAAATGTGAGCTGCACATTCCTGTTACTGGGTATATACCCAAGGGATTACAAATCATTCTGCTATAAAGACACATGCACATGTATGTTTATTGCAACACTATTTACAATAGCAAAGACTTGGAACCAACCCAAATGCCCATCAATGATAGACTGGATAAGGAAAATGTGGGACATATACACCATGGAATACTATGTAGCCATAAAAGAGAATGAATTCATGTCCTTTGCAGGGACATGGATGAATCTGGAAGTCATCATTCTCAGCAAACTAACACAGGAACAGAAAATCAAACACTGCATGTTCTCACTCCTAAGTGGGAGCTGAACAATGAGAACACATGGTCGCAGGGACGGGAATGTCACACACTGTGGCCTGTTACAGGGTTCGGGGGCAAGGGGAGGGAGGGTATTAGGAGAAATACCTAATACCTGTGGGGCTTAAAACCTAGATGATGGGGCCAGGCGTGGTGCCTCACTCCTGTAATCCCAGCACTTTGGGAGGCCAAGGCGGGCGGATCACGAGGTCAGGAGATCGAGACCATCCTGGCTAACACGGTGAAACCCCGTCTCTACTAAAAATACAAAAAATTAGTCGAGCGTGGTGGCAGGCACCTGTAGTCCCAGCTACTCTGGAGGCAGGGGCAGGAGAACGGCATGAACCTGGGAGGCGGAGCTTGCAGTGAGCCAAGATTGCGCCACTGCACTCCAACCTGGATGACAGTGAGAGACTCCGTCTCAAAAAAAAAAAAAATCTAGATGACCGGTTAACAGCTGCAGCAAACCACCATGGAACATGTATACCTATGTAACAAACCTGTGCTTTCTGCACATGTATCCCAGAACTTAAAGTAAAAATAAAATAAAATAAAATAAAATAAATTAAAAAAATAAAAAAGGCCAGGTGCGGTGGCTCACGCCTGTAATCCCAGCACTTCAGGAGGCCGAGACAGGCAGATCACAAGGTCAGGAGATCGAGACCACACTGGCTAACACAGTGAAACCCCGTCTCTACTAAAAATACCAAAAATTAGTCGGGCGTGGTGGCGGGCACCTGTAATCTCAGCTACTCGGGAGGCTGAGGCAGGAGAATGGTGTGAACCCAAGAGGCAGAGCTTGCAGTGAGCAGAGATCACGCCACTGCACTCCAGCCTGGGCAACAGAGTGAGACTCCGTCTCAAAAATAAATAAATAAATAAATAAATAAATAAATAAATAAATAAATAAATAAAGTGAGCTGCAGTTTGAAAGGGCTCACCAATTTAGACTGATGGTATCTGTGTTGGTTGAGTTTCTTATATGTTTTGGATATTGACCCTTTATTAGCTGTATAGTTTGCAAATATTTTTTCCTGTTCTGTGGGCTGTCCCTTCACTTTAAAGGTTTGCTGTGAAGAAGTTTTTTAGTTTGATGCCATCTTATTTCTCTCTTTTTGCTTCTGTTCCCTGTACTTTTTGCTTTTTGCTTTTGTTGCCTGTGCTTTTGGGGTCATATCCAAATAATCATTGCCCCAGCCAATGTTGTGGGGATTTTTCTCTGTTTTCTTTTAGTATTTTCACAGTTTCATATATTATGTTTAGATTTGTAATCCATTTGGGTTGATTTTTGTATGTGGTATAAAATATGGATCTGATTTCATTCTCCTTCATGTGGATAGCTAGTTTCCCCCACACTATTTATTGAAGATATTGTCCTTTCCCCATTGTGTGTTCTTGGCACCTTGGTCAAAACTCAATTGATCATACATGCATTGGTTGATTTCTGGGCTTTCTATCCTGTTTCATCAGTCAGTTTACTTTTATGCCAGTGCCATGCTATTTTCATTACAATAACTTTATAAGATATTTTGAAATTAGGGATTGTATATGACACCAGCTTTTTTCCTTTTGCCCAAGATCGTTTTGACTTTTTAGGGTCTTTTGCGATTCCACACAAATTTAAGGATATTTTTTATTTCTGTGAAAAATGACATTGGAAATTTGAGAGAGATTACATTGACACTGTAGATAATTTTGGGTAGTATGGACATTTTTGAAAGAGGGGTGTTGAGGTTCCATAATATTGTAGTATTGCCATTTATTTCTCCCTTCACGTCATTAAATAATTGCTTTATGTATTTAGGTGCTCTGATGTTGGGTGCGTATATAATTACAATTGTTATGTCCTCTTGGTGAATTGACCCCTTTCTCATTATTTAATGACCTTCTTTATCTCTTTTTACAGTTTTTGATTTAAAGACAATTTTGATTGATATAAATATAGATACTCCTGGTCTCTGTTGGTGTCTATTTGCATTGAGTATCTTTTTCCATACCTTCAGTTTCAGTCTGTATGTGTCCTCACTAGTAGAGTGAGTCTCTTGTAGGCAGCATATGGTTCTTTAAAAAAAAAAAAAAATTTATTCAGCTGTCCTGAGTCTCTTGGTTGGAGAATTTAATCTGTTTACATTCAAGGTAATTACTGATAGGTAAGCACTTGCTACTGCTGTTTTGTCATTCATTTTCTGAATTTTTTGTAAGTCCCTGTTTCTTTATTTCTCTTTTGTTGTTTTCTTTTTGCTTTGTGGTTACCATGAGGCTTACATAAAATATCTGAGCTTTATAACATGCTACATTAAGCTGATAATAATTGAACTTTAATCTCACACTTTCACTCCCCCCTTTTATAATTTTGATGTAAAATTTTTATTTGTTTTTGTAATTTGTATTCCTTAACAATTGCAGCTACAATTGCTTTTAATAGTTTTTCCTTTTAATCATCACAGTAAGGATATGATTGCTTTACGTATCACCCATACAGTGTTAGAGAATGAATTTGATTATGTATTACTTAATACCATTCAGTTATTGAGTTTTTTACTTGCATTTTTTTTTGTTATTAAGTGAAACCTTCCATTTCAGCTTAAAGAACAGGCTTAAAAAACCATCCCAGCTTTAGCCACTTCTGTAAAGCAGGGATAATATAATAGACTCCCTTAGGATTTGTTTGTCTGGGGAAGTTGGAATTCTCTCTTATTTCCTTTTTTATCTTTTTTTTTTTTTTTTTTTTTTTTTTTGAGATGGGGTCTTGCTCTGTCGCCAGACTGGAGTGCAGTGGTGCAATCTTGGCTCGCTGCAACCTCTCCCTCCCAAGTTCAAGTGATTCTCCTGCCTCAGGCTTCCGAGTAGCTGGGAATACAGGTGCACACCACCACACCCAGCTAATTTTTGTATTTTTAGTAGAGACGGGGTTTCACCATGTTGGCCAGAATGGTCTCGATCTCCTGACCTCATGATCTGCCCACCTTGGCCTCCCAAAGTGCTGGGATTACAGGCATGAGCCACCCCGCCCAGCCAATTCTCTCTTATTTTTTAAGGACAACTTTGCCAAATAAAAAATTCCTGGTTGGCAGTTCTTTTTCTTCAGCACTTTGAATATATCACCCCAATCTCTCTTGGCCTGCAGAGTTTCTGCTGAGAAGTCAACTGAAAGTCATATTGTGGTTCCCTTGAATGTGATATGTTTCTTATCTCTTGCTGCTTTCAGTTTTGTTTCTTTGTCTTTGATTTTTGATAAATTGATATGTTTTATCTTGGTGAATTCCTTTTTGAGTTGAATTTGATTGGAGACTTCTGAGCTTCCTGTATTTAGATGTTGTCATCTTTCCCCAGATAGGGGAAATGTTAAGCCATTTACTTAAATGTCCTTTTTTGGCCTTCTCTATCTTCTTCTGAATCTCCGATTATGTGAATATTAGTTTGCTTGATGGTATCTCATAATTCCTGTAGGCCTTCTTTATTCTTTTTCTTTTTGCTCTTCAGAATGGATACTTTCAAGTTACCTATCTTTGAATTCAGTGATCCTTTCTTTTGCTTGATCAAGTCTGCTGTTGAAGCTTTCCATTGACATTTTCAGTTAAATTATTGTATAAATTATTGTATTCTTTGTGTGTCAGATTTCTATTTAGTTTCTATTTATCATCTCTAGTTCTTTGTCAAATTCTCATTTTGTTCATGAATTGGTTTCAAACTGAATTTTATTTAGTTGGAGTTCCCTGAACTTATTTAAGGGGGTTATCCTGAACTCTTTGTCAGTCATGTTATAGATCACCTTATATTTCAGATCTATTATCAGATCTTTATTATTTTCCTTTAGTGGTGTCATATTTCCCTGACTTTTTATAATACTTCTGTCTTGCATTGATGCTTCTGTGTTTGAGGAGATGACCACCTCTTCCAGGCTTTGACAGATCTTTACTACTTCGTAGGAAGGGATTCTGGATGCGTTAGCTGGCAATGACCCTGCACGGGCAGACCTTGGTGTCAGGTTCTCCAGTTGGGCTGTGTCACTTCCTGAGCCCTAAGGTTGAATGGTACTGCTAACTGGACTCTGCAATTCACTCTGATCAGGCAGGATTGTAGGCTGTCTCCACTGGTTGGATGGTATTGTTATTTAGAATCTGCAGTTGAGCAGGCCTCTGGGCTGAGCTCTATGGTCAGCTAAAGACTCTGGTGTTGTTGCTCAGCTACACAGGACTGATCAGGGCTAGAAGCCATTATGCCCCACACGTATGTGTGGACTTGATCTTGTCTCCTGGCCTAAGGTAGGCTTAAACAAAGCACCAAAGCTTAGTGGAGTCCCTGGTCAGCTGCTGGTGCTGGGTGGGGGCCAGATGCACCCTCTGCAGAGAAGTGCTGACTTTCACTTGCCTTCTAGCCTCGGTAATGCTGTAGAAAGCACCAGGTCTATTTAGGAAAGCTGGCGAGGGATTCGAGCTGGGTACACCTATGAGCTGTACTTCCTGCGGTAGAATGCTGTTGGCTAGTCTCTCTCATATGATGCCTCCATTAGCCAGAATGCAGACTAACTACATGCTAGTCTCTGTCTTTGTTTCTAGCTGACTCCAGGTGGTCTAGCCCCGATGGCACTCCTAATGTTACCTGTGGTATAAGACAGGAGTGAGCCTCCTGTGAAGGGTCCTAGAATGGTGGACAAGCTGAACGTTCACCTCCAACTTTCTTTTCCCACTGTAGAAATTGTGGGTCCGGTGAAATCCTCTGTGTGTCGTGCTGTGACAGCTTGGTGGAGGGGTGGCATGCTCAAAATGAACTGTTCTTCTTACCCTTCAAAGCACAGCTTTTCTTAGTTCTGCAGTACAATTGGGTGTCTCAGTCTCACTCCTGAGTTCTGGGATATTCAGAAAGGTATTCTTGCCTGTGGATAGTTGCTAGTTGGATTTCCGTGTGGGGTTGTGGAGCTGGAGAAATTCTATTCTGCCACCTTGTGAAGTCATTCTCTGGAATAATTTTAGATTTACATAGAGTTGCAAAGATGGTAAAGACAGTTTCTATACACTCTTCACTCAGTTTCTTCTGATGTTAACCTCTTACATTACCATGGCACATTTATTAAAAATAAGAAATTAACATTGTACAATACTATTACCTAAATGACAGGCTATATTTAACCAGTTTTTCATTTTTGAGAGGAAGTCTCGCTCTAATGCCTAGGCTGGAGTGCAGTGGTGTGATCTTGGCTCACTATAACCTCAACCTCCTAGTTTCAAGTGATTTTCGTGCCTCAGTCACCCGAGCAGCTGGGATTATAGGTGCCCAACACCACGTCTGGCTAATTTTTGTATTTTTAATAGAGACGGGATTTCACCACGTTGGCCAGGCTGGCCTCAGACTCCTGACCTCAGGTGATCCACCTGCCTCAGCCTCCCAAAGTGCTGGGATTACAGGAGTGAGCCACCGTGCCCGGCCCACATTTCACCAGTTTTTTTTTTTAACTAATTTCTTCTCTTTGATCCCAGGTACCATCCAGGATCTCATATTGTGTTTAGTCTTCATGTCTCCTTAGTCTACTTCAATTAGGGACAATCTCTGTCTTTCCTGGCTTTGACACTTTGAAGACCACCGACCAGATATTTTTTAGAATGTGCATCAAATGATTTGGGTTCATCTGATGTTTTCTCTTGATTAAAGTGGGGTTGCAAATTTTGAGGAAGAATTTCACATAGTTGAAGTGACCTTCTCATTGTGTCACGGTGGTGTGAGGTAACCATATGACTTTTCATTGTTGATGTTAACCTTGATTACTTGGCTATGTTGGTGACTTGATCGTTTCCTCCACTACAAAATTACAATTTTTACTTTTCCATATTCCATTTCTTAAAAGTCAGTCATTAAGACCAACCTGCAAGACTGGGCACAGTGGCTCATGTCTATAATTCCAGGACTTTGAGAGAGCAAGATGGGCAGATTGCTTGAGCCCAGAAGTTCAAAACCAGCCTGGGGAACATGGTGAAACCCCATCTCTACAAAAATTACAAAAATTAGCCAGGTGTGGCGGAGTGCACCTGTAGTCTCAGCAATGTGGGAGGCTGAGGTGGGAGGATCACTTGAGTTTGGGATGTTGGGGTTGCAGTGAGCTGTGATTGTGCCAATGACTTCAGCCTGGGTGGCAGAGCAAGACCTTGTCTCAAAAACAAAAACCAAAACCACAAAAACAAGACTAACTTGCACGCCACATGAGGGGAATTCAACTTCACCATAATTCAAAACCACCACAGTAATTAACAAATATTTAAAGAGTGTTTCATTGGTTATAGAATTATGGGTTGACAGGTTTTTAAAAATTCTTTGATGACTTCAAAAGTGTCACTTCGTTTCTTGCTTGCATGGTTTCTGATATGAAGTCAGCTCCCATTCTTAACCTTGTTTCTTGTTTGATAATGTCTTTTTTCCTCTAGCTTTCTCAAGATGTTTCTCTTTTGAGAAAAATGAGAGATTTTCAGTTTTTGTGTTGACTTCTCTTTGTCTCTGGTTTTCAGCAATTTGAACACATTCCATATCACTTTAAGAGTTCTTCATCAGGGGTCACTGGACACGTGTCACAATTAGCAAAGAGGAACACATTCTCCAAATGTGTTCTGTTTCCCGAGGAAGCCAGCTGGAAATACAACAAAATGCCTCTCCCTCTCCTTTAGCAAAACACGTGTCAGAGCAATGCAAGATTTGATTGGGACTGCTTTACTTCATTAACAATTGCAGTGAGCTGTTTTTCTTTCTAGTAACAACCCAGTAATAGATATTAAATTATTTGGAGCTAAATAAGTGCAATGGTAATTTTCATTTAAATTTTGCTATATGGTAGCTTAGAGCATCTTACCTGTACACAGTTCCAAAAGCAGAAAACCTAAATTAAGTTAATATATAAAAAACTAACATAGATGTATCATTACAGGTTCTCAAACCCACCATAAATGGCTCTATTTTACATCTCTGAGCTCTTATATTTCCTTTAACTATGTCATAAGACCTAAGACTATGGTTTGAAATATATACCTACTATAAAAAAGTAAGCCTTCCTCCTAGTGTCAATAGATAAAAACAAAACAGAAAAAATGACAACCCAAAATGCCCAGAAATCCTTTTTTTTTTTTTTTTTTTTTGAGATGGAGTCTCACTCTGTCACCCAGGCTGGAGTGCAGTGGTGAGATCTCAGCTCACTGCAACCGCCACCTCCCAGGTTCAAGCAATTCTCCTATGTCAGCCTCCTGAGTAGCTGGGACTACAAGCGCCTGCCACCATGCCTGGCTATTTTTTTTGTGTGTGTGTGTATTTTTTTAGATACAGGGTTTCACCGTGTTAGCCAGGATCGTCTCGATCTCCTGATCTCGTGATCTGCCCGCCTCGGCCTCCCAAAGTGCTGGTAACCCTATTTTTAAATGCATATTTGCATTCATAATAACCCGTGAATACATACATCTATTAATCTATGTAATCATGCATCTCTATATGTAAATGTCTGTCCAAAATGCCACTATATATATATATTTATATATTAAACTTTTATTTTAAGTTTGGGTTACATGTGCAGGTTTGTTACCTAGGTAAACTCGTGTCATAGGGGTTTGTTGTACAGATTATTTCTTCACTCAGGTGTTAAGCCAATAGTTATTTTTTGTACCCCTCTCCCTCCTCCCACCCTCCACTCTCAGGTAGGCCCCAGTGTGTGTCGTTCCCCTGTAGGTATCCATGTGTTCTCATCGTTTAACTCCCACTTGTAGGTGAGAACAGGTGGTATTTGGTTTTCAGTTCCTGTGTTAGTTTGCTAAGGATAATGGCCTCCAGCTTCATCATGTTCCTGAAAAGGACATGATCTCATTCTTTTTTATAGTTTCATAGTATTCTACTATTCCACAGTAAATATGTACCACAATATGTTAAATTTTAATTTATTACAACTTATATGCAACGTACAATGGCAAGATGAATCAGATCAGAAAATAAACAATTGAGTGTGAAAAGACAGCGGATTTTTTCCTGTTTTATTCTCTGCAGATGTAATTTTCAATGAGAATACATTCTATTGCATTAGTAGTGCTTTTAGAAGAGACATCAACATGTTGCCCAGGCTGGCCTTGAACTCCTGGTCTTAAGCGATGCGCCCTCGTCAACTTCCCAAAGTGGTAAATTGTACTTCCTGAAGGCTTAGAAAAGAGACATAGAAGCAAGTGAAATTGGTATTACCCTTTTTTCTGTTATTCTTTATTAGTAAAACAAATTAGGTTTTTCTTTCCTTAGTTTTCATGTGTCCAAGCTCCTTTCTCTTTCATTTCACATGTGCACAAATATAATAACATACACTTTTGAACATCAAAAGTTGAATGATGAACGAGTATTCATGAACCCAAATCAACCTGCACATGACTTTTTTTTTTATTCGTCTGAGAGTTAGCCTGTGGAAATGTGGCAGGGTTTCACTGTATTATCCCCTGCAGATGGAAAGGTCAATGACAACATGTGTAATTGCTTCAGTCTTGATTTTCTACCTACACTTTCTGCTTTGGGGTTGTTTCACCTGACCAAGGCAGTTTCTGTGGCAGCAGGTCCTAGCTCTCTCGACCAGGTCCACTGACAAAGCAACATTGCTGAGTGGCCCATTTGCTGATGACTATTTTGTTAAATTTGTTTCTGCTAATTATTTAAGGTTGACTAATTTTCTTGTGTCATAGTCACAGCAAATGTGAAGGGATGTCTGGTGTATCTCTGACCTGGCTTTCTGCTTTGACAGATGGAAGCTAAAAGAAAAAAGGAAAAACTGATAGTGCAAAAGATAAACATATTTATATGAGTTTATTCTTGAATAAAATGATTTATTTTTAAAATATATTCTTGATATGATTTGGCTGTGTCTCCACCCAAATCTCATGTTAACTTGTAGTTCCCATACTCCCCATGTTTTGTGGGAAGGACCCAGTGGGAGGTAATTGAATCATGGGGGCGGTTACTTCCATGCTGCTCTTCTCATAATGGTGAGTGAGTTCTCATGAGAACTGATGGTTTTATAAGAGGCTTTCCCACCGTTTGCTCAGCACTTCTCCTTCCTGCCATCATGTGAAGGACGTGTTTGCTTCTCCTTCTGCCATGATTTTAAGTTTCCTGAGGCCTCCCCAGCCATGCTGAACTGTGAGTCAATTAAACCTCCCTTTTACAAATTACCCAATCTCGGGTATGCCTTTAGTAGCAGCGTGAGAACAGACTAATACAATTCTTCTGATGAATATATTCTTCTCATTGATAAATCCTTGATGTAAATGCTTAATTTTTCCTCTAGCTGCCTTCAAGATTTTTCTCATTGTCTGTGGTTTTCAGCAATTTGGATACATTACATATCATTTTTATGAATCTTCCACAGAGATCAGTGGACACATGTGATACAAAGAACATGTGAATTAAGAATGCACTCCTGAATAACATATTTTACATATATATTATTGAGTATATTCTTAAATATAAATAATTTCTTGTGAATATATTTTGATTAATAAAAATATATTAATAAATATTAACTCATGCATATTCTGCTTATTCAAAAACATGTTCTTATAAATATATTAATTACTCCCTCTCTCTTCCCCCTAGTTTCCAAAGGTAACATCAGAGGCCAGAACAGAGACATAGAAATGTTCCTTAAAATGTCAAAATGAAATATTGTCTATTAAAACAGAAGAATTAAAATAAACAAGAGAAGTTGGGCATTGGTCACCTGAAGGTTGTAACCTCCAGCTCTCAGCTTTCCCAGGAAACTTGGTTGGACCCTTTTCTTGTGTTCAGCTGTCAGAAGCTGAATGTTCCCTTCCTCTCTCTCTTTGCAGTCTGTTCGTGACATTTGGTATTCCTAATATGCCCACTTGGAGGAAATTGCCAGCTTAGGCCAACCAGGGTGAAATGCAAGTGCTTATAAAGTCACAAGCCCGATAATAATTTTCAGAAGGAGGCACTCATTCACTTCAGCTTATAAACTTGCAAATCTGTAGATTCATTAGTCTATCACTTATATGGAAAGACAAAATTTATAATTGTTGAGACTTCAAAATTTTCAAGAATATCAACATTTGTTTTTGTTGTGCACCTCTCTGTCAAAAGATAAATATATAGTACATAATCATTATTTATTTATTAATAATATACTCTGCCTGGTCTTACATTTCATAGTTCATGCATTGTTTATTCATTAATATAACCTGCGTTAATATGCACCACATAACTGAGAGCCCTTGTCAACTCCTCAGAAGCAATTAACTCCCAAGGTAACTATGACGACGAATCTCTTAATGCTTAAAGTGTAACAAAAAGATTGTGTGATTTGGATGTTAATTCAAATATTTCCCATACAGCCCCATACAGCCACTTTGGAAGGGAAGTGGTTTCTCACAAAACTAAGTATACTGTCACCATAAGATCCAGTAATTGTGTTTTTGGCCTTTAACCAAAGGCATGGAAAACTGAGGTCAACACAAAAATCTGCACATTGATGTTTATAGGAGTTTTATTCATAATTGCCCAAAGGTGGAAGCAACTTCAGTAAGTGAATGGATAAAAAAACTCTGGTGCACTCATACAATCGAATGTTATTAAGTGATAAAAAGGTACACGCTATTTAACTATGAGAAGACATGGAAAAAGAAAAAACCTTAAATGCCCATCGCTAACTGAAAGAAGTCGATCTGAAAAAACCACATACTATGTAAGCCGAGCTATATGACATTCTTTAAAAGAGAGAACGATGAAGACAATGAAAAGTACAGTTGTTGCCAGGGATTTGCAGGGAGAAGGAGGGATGAATAGGTGGAGCACAGGGGATTTTTAGGGCAGCGAAACCATTCTGTAAAATGTCATGGTGGATATATGACATTACCCATTTTCCAAACCCATAGAATGTACAACACAAACAGTGCACCTTAATGAAACTGTTAATTTTAGTTAATAATAATAATGTATCAATATTGGCTCATTAATTGTAAAAAATATACCAGACGAATGCAAGATATCTTAATAATAGGCATGATGAGCTAGGGAGGGTTTAAGGAACTCTCTGTATTGCCTGCTCAGTTTTCTTGTAAATGTAAAACTGCCTCCCAAAATAATGCCTTTTTATTAAAGAAAAACACGCTCTACCACTATATGCTTAGTGTTCCGTGCATTTCAAGTCTGGGTGGTATGTCTAGCAGAAATATATTAACATGTCCCAGGCTGATGGTATTGAATAAAGGATTTAGACGGCCATAAAAAATGGATTTTGTATAATGGATTTTCTGAGTTGATAAGAAAGCAGTATGAGTATATCACCATAATACAAAACTTAGTGATTTGAAATAAGGCAAACATATCATCCAATTTGCCAGTGTAATGATAACACACACATTGTATAAACAGATATTGGAACATCAGTTTGTCACTGGGTGTTCAGGATGTAGACTATACATCAACTTAAATTTTTACATTTAGTAAAGCTCTAGCTTCCCCTTATGCTAGCTCCATAAATAAGACAAATTTTTTCTTTCGTCCTCTCTGATGGCCAAGGCTGGCCTAAACTCTTGCCTGTTACGAATTAGTACACATCTCCTAGCTCAGAGACAACTGCACGAGTGACTCTTGGCCAGTGGAATCTGGTTCACTGTGCCCTCCAGTGCCGGGCCAGGCATTGTTCCTCTCCCTTGCTTGGCATCCCAGTCTTGTGGGCCCTCTTTCAGTTGTTCATTCACTTCCTGCTTCCTCTCTTCACAAAAACTACTCTGTTGACCTTGGTTTAGAGTTCTCTACCCACCCTCCCCACTCCACCCACCTCTTTGTGCTGATCCTGTCCTTGTCCTGTCTTGCAAGGCTCAACAGTTAAATCTCAGGGCAGCCTTCCCTCACCCTTCAGTCCTGCCTCTTTATATAACCATCCTGTAGACTCCTGCTATTTTCCATCAGCCTGAGAGCCTCAGCTCCCTGGTGTGATAATGTGACTAAAGTCAGCCTCACCTAATTAAACAGAGAGCCCCCAGAAAGCAGCGCTCACTGTCATTCGGCAGTACCTGCCCTGAGTCTGGCCCATCCTTGGTGCAGCTCAGGAGAACTCAGCAGCCCAGAAGAGCACCTTCGTAGGGCTCAGCAATACAGCCGGAACTAAGGGAGGGAGGGAAGGAAAGAGGCAGAGAATAAATGAATCAACTTAGCCAGAATGTTATAGTCAGAAGATCTACAAAGAAGTGGGTTTAATTTCAGCATATATTTGCTTTTAAAGACAAAATGACATTTTAATGCTATTATTAGTGGTAGGGAATGGGTGAAATGTCCATGTATTGGTGCTTGAGGTCACTAAACAACTTAACATAGCTCAGAGTAGAGGTTTCAAAGAGAGTTTTCAATGAAGTAATTTGTTTTACAAAATAGGGCACATTATCTCCTGTTTTGTTGTGGAAACAAAACCCACAGAATAATTTCCCTTTTAAGCAATTCTTCTTTGTTTCCATTGAGGGAAGCTGAACTAGGAATACACATGTTAGATCAGGAGAGATTCAGGACAGACATTGGGAAGAATTTTCTAGCTGGGGTGTTGTTAATCACTTTCCCAAAGTAAAAAAGCCTGCAGAGCAGCCTTTTTTTGATGAGAGTTAAGGCAACAACACAATTAATAGTCTAACCCAGTAACAGCTGAATTGACCAGATATCCTTCAAGACTTCTCAAGAGACTTCCTCAGCACATGGACTTGAGCTCTTACATGTTCCCATTCATAGACTGCATTGTGCCTGCAATCTCATGTGTTATTATTATTATTATTAGTAGTAGTAGTAGTAATATTTTAGACGGAGTCTCACTCTGTCCCCAGGCTGGACTGCAGTGGCATGATCTCGGCTCATTGCAACCTCCGCCTCCCAGGTTCAAGCGATTCTCCTGCCTCAGCCTCCCAAGTAGCTGGGATTACAAGCACATGCCACCATGCCCAGCTAATTTTTGTGTTTTTAGTAGAGACAGGGTTTCACCACGTTGGCCAGGATGGTCTCGATCCCCTGACTTTGTGATCTGCCCGCCTCGGCCTCTCAAAGTGTTGGGATTACAGGCGTGAGCCACCGCGTCCGGCCCTGTCTGTTATTATTCAAGGTATTTTAGTGCATCACTGTGCACGTGATCTTGGGTCTCGCCATTATTTTGTTATCCCTGTACTTGAAGAAGAGAGACATTCTTACTGGAATTAACTCAATATTTTGTGGGATGGAGTATTACATACGGCTCAGAACGCATTTTTGTTTGCTATATAGAAATGATCTTCTCTTCTGTGTGATAAATAACACAGCTAAAAGTCTCAGAATTAATCAAACTTACCATCAATTAATTTCAAATTTTTGACTAGCTTCCTGAAGTATTTAAATTATTATGATTTGCAAAATAACCTTGAAAGTCATTCAGTCAAAATGGCTTTGAAATAAAATCATAATATGTTAAAGTAAGAAATTATATCCTACATAATGAGGACAATAGATACATTAAAATAGTCTCATCAAGTATTTGCCTTTAGTTAGTAGTTATTTCTCCAAGAAAGTATTAACGTCAATTTTGAACAAAGTTTTCTTTCTTTTTTGGCAGGATCAGCCTTTTGCCAAGCCGAACACAAGGGGATGAAAAGAAAATCTGGACTCGAATGTGCAGTTTCCTATTTTATGTTAAGGCAATTTACAACATATCATAAAGCTGCATTAATACACAGATGTTCCACACTCTGCAGAATACAAAATAAATGTCTTGAACAAGCTACGAAGACCAAGGCACTTTTTGGAGCAGATTTTTTGTCTTAAAGTTTTATCTCATGCAAACACTGCATGTAACACGGACTTATATAATCAATGCTTTTAGCAACATGTCATAGTAGAACCAAGGCCCACTTGTTAGCTGAAATCTATGTAAATATATGTATGTAGAATAGTTAGGAAATATAAATATTAGCATATGCTCTTTATTGTTGATGATATCAATAATTCTTTTATGAACTCAGAAAAGGTTTTTCTCTTTATATTCAAAATGAAGTTTTCTAATTACTCTCTTTGACACAGGGTTCTCCCTGTCTGCAAATTATACCCATTACAGCTATTTCTTTTAAGTAAATATCTCCTTCAAGTCAGTCTTAGCTTCTCCAACACCTAGACAATGCCTGGCACATGTAAAGGCATTCAGAATACAAGTAAATGCATGCATAAAATGAACAAATATATTTACAAGATATTTATAGACATGTCATAGGAATGTCGGGGCCAAGAAGAGGGATTCTAGCTTTTGGGTAGATACAATCGCAGATAATAACTTACATGGTGCCTAAAATATCAAGTTACTGTTCTAAATGTGTTAGATCTATTGGTTCATATAGTGCTTGCAAAAGCCCTTGAAGTATATTTTTATTATACTTACCATTATATAAATAGATAAACTAAGGCAGGGAGGCGTTATGTTGTTCCAGGTTCACGTGATAATTCAATGGCAGAACTTGATGCAAATTTCATACTTTTAACTTATGTACAATTTTGTCTACCATCGAGACATTCTTCTTGTTGAATGGAATAAGGCCTTCAAAGGGAATTTATGGAGTACTATTACACATAAATAACTCTGAATATAAGTAATTCTTCTGTGGAATGATTTCATCTTATATTCTCAGAGAATGACATATTTTATGTCAAATAAGTACAGGAGAAAGAAAATGATTTTATAAATGTTACTAACACTATACCTAACAAATGGAAGAGATATGATAAACTTATATATTCTAATTTGAAATTTATGAAAATGAGACACAAAACACTGTTTTGAGTAGACTCTATCTCTTATTTTTGTGAAGCCAAAATATCTAATAAATTTATTTTATGAAATAAATGCTTAGGAATTATTTTATTTGTTGTTGTAAGGAATTACGCCTACTGAAATGGACAAAGCATTGTGATTAGTGTTGGGTCTTTTGGCTCAGACTAACCTAAAGGGAACAAAGAGGAACAACCAGATGGTGAAACTGAGGTTCCTCCATCCTCTGATAGCTTGACTACCATTGCATTTTCGTAAATCCTTAAATCATATACCATGATTATGACAACTTAATTTTTTTTGTAATTGGTGATGGAGTAGATAAGTTCTTGTATACCCTTGCTTGCTAGATCAGGAGAGATTCAGGACAGACATCAGGAAGAATTTTCTAACTGGGGTGTTGTTAATCACTTTCCCACAGAGAGTTAAGGCAATAAGACAATAGTCTAACCCAGTAATAGCTGAATTGGCCAGATATCCTTCAAGGCTTCTCAGAAGCTTCCTCAGCACATGAACTTGAGTTCTTACAGAATTTTCTCATTCACAGTGACTGCATTGTGCTTGCAATCTCATGTCCTATTATTTAAGATACTTAGTGCATCACTGCATACATGACCTTAGGTCTTGCCATTATTTTGTAATCCCTGTACTGGAAGAAGAGAGACATTCTGACTAGCATTAACTCAACATTTTGTGTGATGAACTATTACATATGGCTCAGAATGCATGTTTGTCTGCCATATAGAAATAATCTGTTAATTCTATGTGATAAACAATACTGCTAAAAAATCTCAGAATTAATCAAACTTACCATCAATTAATTTCAAATGTTCACTAATTGTTAGCGAGAGAGGAGTGTTGAATTATCCAATCATAATTGTATATTTGTTGACTTCTTCTTTTGGTTAAATTAATGTTTACCTTTTGCCAAATTTGGGTAATTTTTCCTGTTAGGTTTTCAAAATTTTTTCAGCACTGCACTCCTTTTCCTTTTCTCCTTCTGAGACTCAGATGCCATGTATGTTGGAACTTTACTTATTGTTCCTCAGGTCTCTAAGGCTCTAACCAAGACTTTTTCATCTTTCTTTCTCTCTATTGTTCAGATTAGATCATTTCTGTTGATTTATATTCATGATAACAGATTCTTACCCCTTTAGTTTTATTGTAATAAAAAGCTTACTTAGAATTTTTTATGTCAGTTATTGCATTTTTTGGTCCTAATATGTTCATTTTGTTCCTTTTTACATCTTCTATTTATTTTCTTATACTTCTAGTTTTCCATTGGTATAAAAGCGTTTGCGGCCGGGCATGGTGGCTCACGTCTGTAATCCCAGCACTTTGGGAGGCCGAGGCAGGCAGATCATGAGGTCAAGAGATCGAGACAATCTTGACCAACATGGTGAAACCCTGTCTCTACTAAAAATACAAAAATTAGCTGGACATGGTGGCGCGTGCCTGTAGTTCCAGCTACTTGGGAGGCTGAGGCAGGAGAATCGTTTGAACCTGGGAGGCCGAGGTTGCAGTGAGCCTAGATTGCACCACTGTGCTGAGCCTCGGCGACAGAGTGAGACTCGGTCTCAAGAAAAAAAGAAAAGTGCAACCACTTGTTGGAACATTTTTATAAAAGCTGCTTTAGAATCCTTGTGATGTAATTCAAATTTCTGTTTCTTCTCAGTATGGGTAGCTACTTAGTACTGATTGTCTTTTCTCATGTGGGGTGCAGTTTATCTGGTTTTTTGTAATTTTGGATTGTGTCATGGACATTAAGTTTTGAGGCTCTGGGTCTTCATAAAATATTAGGCGGATTGATGCTATTTTTGTTTTAGAAGCAATTGACCTTGTCATATTCAAGCTGCAAGTTCCAATCTCTGTTTTGTGAGCTGTGGTTCCAACTGATTGTTCAAAGCCTTTCCAGTTTTCTTCAGATATATCCTGGCGGTCAGTGTGGAACTTGGATGATAATCTGCCAGCTTCGTTCTCGAAATCTTTGGTTAACTAATTAGGAGCAGATCCACACACCTGCAGCTTGGGGATGTGCTCAGTTCATTAAAAACTTTATGGTGTCACTTTCTCATACTCCTTCCTCTCCACAATGTCTCCAATATTTTCTGGTTCCCTGGAGCTCCTCTTTTCTGTTTTCTGGCCAGAATGCTGGGTCTTTGATTACTTTACTCTGCTACACTTTCTCATAGCTGCACCCATGTTTGGAGCCAGATGACAGGTGGCAAAATGAGAAAAGACTTAAAAAA
Source organism: Hylobates moloch (assembly GCF_009828535.3). Lineage (NCBI taxonomy): Eukaryota > Metazoa > Chordata > Mammalia > Primates > Hylobatidae > Hylobates > Hylobates moloch. The sequence goes on from NW_026652285.1 coordinate 41,004,427, forward strand.
GTTTGCATCACCCTCTTGGGATCACAACTGCACCAGCTGGAGAGGAAGATGCCCTGGCCTCAGAGTTTTGTTTCTCTTATGCACCACCTACTGCTGCCACCACAGGAATCCTTGGGGGCCAGATCACAAGGGCTCAGAGAAAGCAAACAATGACAAAACGGAGGGATTTCTGCATTCTCTCAGAGTAATAGGAGTCCTCTTTCCTGCCCAAACTCGTAGGGCTTATCCTTGACCTCAGCAATTGCTGAGAAATTGTTTCACCCTTTATATGGAAAACAGACTTTCTTGTTTGCCTCATCCCTACCAGTGTCTTTCTCCCTACACCTAAGGTCAATTACCAGCTGCTCTTTATCATTGAATTTAATGCTTTTTTCTCATAGTAGAATTAAGAGGAAAGTAAAACATTTCTTGTACCCATACCTTTATTGTATTTTGACAAATCACAGAGTGAGAGAATAGGGGTTTCAAGAACAATAAGAGAGAGACAGAGGAGACCGAAAGAACTGCTTGTGGAAATACAGAATATCCCACATTTTCAATATGAAAATGTATGAGGGTCTGAAAGAAAATACTCAGTTTTTTTGTCCTGTAAGAGGCAGCATTGACAAATGTGTACCAGAGCTTGGGTACATTTGAGCCAGCTCTTCAGAATCATGGGGTGGGAAATAGAACAAATTATTTACACCCAATTCTAGGCAGATAAGTGTGCTTCAAGGAAAGGCAAGGGCCTGGCTAGATTCTAGATGTTTTTAAACTGGAGGCCAGAGACAGCTTTAGGGAGTCTATATACAGGCACAAATTTATTTCTTTTATATTCTTCTTGCTCTTTGAAAACGGTCTTTATGCAAATACACACTACATAACCAAAGTTTCCCTTTGTTCCAGGCAGCAAAAGGGCTGATTGGAGCCATTGTACAGTGTCAGGAACATACCAGGACACCAAGAATAGCGTCATGTCATAAGGACTCAGAGCAGGTGGACCCTGCTGTGATGCACAAAGGTGAGGGTGCAGCTGCCCAGGACGCACTCATGGATGTTTGTATGGACCATGGAAGATGGCAGGGGAAGAGCTGTCAGGTTGTTGGGGCAGAGAGTGAGCATGAGTATTCGCCTGTAAGTCATATTGTAGAATCACTTCGCACAGCCACTGTATCTTCCCACCAGCATCACGAGATAACTCCTTTATCTTCACTTCAGTAATGCTTGATTTTGTCTGACTTTTTTATGTTTAGCAGTTCGGATAAAGAGAATTGCACTCTCATCATTGCTCTAATGTACACTTTTTTGACTACTACTGAGTCTGAGAATCTTTAGATACGTTTATTAGTCATTAATGTTTTCTCTCTCTCTTTTTTCTGTTTTTTGAGATGGAGTCTTGCTCTGTTGCCCAGGCTGGAGTTCAGTGGCATGATCTCGGCTCACTGCAACCTCTGCCTCCTGGGTTCAAGTGATTCTCTTGCCTCAGCCTTCCGAGTAGCTGGGGCTACAGTTGCCCCCCACCACACCCAGCTAATTTTTGTGTTTTTAGTAGAGACGGGGTTTCACCATGTTGGTCAGGCTGGTCTCAAACTCCTGACCTCATGATCCGTCTGCCTTGGCCTCCCAGAGTGCTGGGATTACAGGTGTGAGCCACTGTGCCCGGCCATGTTTTCTCTTCTTAATCTGTTTGTACTTTCGTTTACTTTTTCTTTCCTCTTTAATAAGAGGTTTTTATTTTGGATATCAATCTTTATATCTTCAATAATGTTGTAAATATCTTTTTGTTCCCACTAACTTTTCTTACAAACTTATTCCTAGAGTCTTGTTGCACAGAAATTTTATTTTATTATGGTCAATTTTGTCAGCCTTTATCTTTATAATTTGTATGGGGTTCTTTTCTTGTTTGTTTTTGATTTGTATAAAAGTGATTTTTTACCCTAAAGTCAAAAGTTAAAATTTAATGTTTTCTTCCTATTTCAGAGGACCATGCAAGATATGATAAAGATCTATGCCACTGAATTTTGGTTCCATATTTGTATCTCAGCTTCCCGGAAATAAAAAGAATTCTAACATTCATACTTTCAGTATTTTATGTGAGAGGTTTTCGTGTCAAAATCAAGTCTGAGAGTAATGTTTATTGGGGCCTTTAATTGGAGTCACCAAGCGATAAAGGGGACATTGTCTTCAATGATAACCCTACAATAAACACATTTTGGATAATAAATATATGATAATTTCTTAAAAGCAATTTTTTGGGCAATCAAGACAATATGGCTTGAGTATGGAGTTATATGATGGTCTGGATTAATCCAGTATTAAATCTCTGGTTATTACAGAAATCAATGGAGCTTATTCTTCCAAATAATCCTTAAATATTACTTATCTCAACTGAGATTTTGGTGAAAATTTAGCTTTAGAGCTTTTATTGACCTGCCAGTGACCTGAAGTTAAGATTATTCTTTTCTACTGAATGAAGACAAACCACCTTATAAAAATTAACCCAGAAGACTCTAGAGGTGATTTGTCTTCTTTATTTCTGATGACAGTTAAATAGCTTGACTAAAACTCTTTGTTCCCTAAATGGCTTTTCTGCTTTTGGATGGTGGTAGCCCAGGGAATGTAAGGAAAGCAGATGTCTCCCAAAACTGAGAATAAAATACATGGTTTATTCCAATGCATTCCAGGAAACCCCATTTCCAAGCTCTTTAAATTAAAACATTACTGTAAACATGTTGGCCTAAAATTTTTCAGAGCTAGAAACTTTCAGAGCAATACCTGCCAGTTGCCACCATGATGTTAGGAAATTCTCATTAATTCTTACATGATGGTTGTCTACATAGAGATGAAACTCTTCATTAAATTGTCAGCAGCACAATTGTGTCCATACAGACAGATAGAACAAATCCAGTGCTGTGATGTAGTTTAAATGTGCACATATTAACTGATTAGAGAGCTAGAAAATGGAGGGTATTTTTAGCAGCATATGATAAATATATTTCTGACTGTTGAATATTGCTTAACTGCTTTGTTCTAGTTACTGGGGATTATATAGTAGGAAGTAATACAGACAGATGTCATGTCCTGATGGGCCTTGTATTTCGGGGATGAAATGGGATTTTGTTGGCGCCAAGACCTGATTGCTTTGCCAGTTACCCTCAGCCCTGGCTCACGAGGAAAGTGTATTGAGGAGATTCTTGGGGAACCACATGAGTTTTAATATCATAAGCTTCTGCCCTGAACTGAAAGGTAATTTTTTGTTGAGGAAGGCTGAGCCACACTTATCCACAATGCCTCCTTTGGCATAGGCCCTAGATAACCCAAAGTGTGTTCTCTCAAACAGATGGAGAAAATCAGAGGATAGAAAATATTAACAGTGTTACTGAGGATGCTGCCAACTGAACCACCATTTATGTTTTTCATAGAACAAAACTTCAAGGGGTTTAAGTAGTCAGAGTGTGGCCAGCTTTTCCTAAGAAGTATTTATGCAAGGAAGATGTTTTATATTCTGGAAGACGGCATATGTGAAGGGCATTTCAGAATAATGTAGGGTGTATGCACAGGTCATGTGAAGGAGTGGTCTGGGGTATCAGGACATGTGACAGGCCTCGAAGTTCGCCACTACAAGCATGGAGCCCATATTCACAACATCTTAAAGCACGGCAGCTGGGCTGTGGGGGTGGAGTAGTTCATGCCAAAAATCACAACTTGGTTTGGAAAATGAGAGGGGAGAGAAACTTCCCTAAAGAGAATTAGAAAAAGTAAAACTCATGAGGTAAAGCTGTATAGATTTGAAATAGTAAATCCTTACAATTTTTACTTCCACTGGTCGATGGCAGGGTTTCTTAATCTTAGCAGTATTAACCTTTAGAGTCAGATAATTTTTAATTCTTCTTGCAGACGAGAAGAGAGGGTATAGGCTGTTCTGTGCACGACGGCATGTTTAGCAACAATCATAGCCTGTACTCACTAAGTGCCAGTAGCAACCCCCAGTTTTGACAATCCAAGATGTCTCCAGACATTTTCTTCCCTGGAGGCAAAAACAGCCCTGGTTGGGAAGCACTGGTTTATGAATCGAAATAAAACTGTAATGTTCTCCAGCCAAACAAACAACAAAATTAAACAGTATATTTTCAACTTATTGCCTTCCTTGGCTAGTACATAGCTCACTACAATTAAAGCTTCCAATTAGAAATTCTTCCTGGGTTAAAAAAAAAAAAAAAGCTATCTAGAGAAGCAATTTAGTAAGCTGGGTTTTAGGAATATGTTGTTAATTTTGCCTAAAATGTGGCATGCAAGGGGAGAGTTATGTAATCATTTTAAGTAAACGAGGGTTTCATTCAAAAAAATACCCTTAAAATGGTTTGATTCAAAAATACTGAAATCTCTTATCATAGAAGCACAAATCTGAATAGTTTGGTTATTTAAATATAACTTACTGTGAAATCATCAAGGAACATAGCTAATCGAACCTATCATTCTAGCCTACATCATCCTGTGCATTTCACAAAATCCTAATGAAAACCACACGAAGCTCAAAGTATAGATAAACATATCAGTGTTGACAACCGTGAAACCACACTATCCAAAGGCTACGAGCTCTGAGGAATTCCTGTTAGCTACAGCGCATGTACGATCAATGAAGGAAGAAAATGAAGGCTCCTGGGAGATAAAATTATGCCAGGACAAAGCTGAGGAAGAGCAACACCTGTCGGAAATGTCCTAAGATAAATTTCAAAAGGTTCCAGGCTTGGAGGTGGGGCAGGCACCGCCGGAAGAGAAAACTTCCCTTTGGGACTTTCTTTGTCTGTGACAAGAACAGCACTTGATGCCCTTAGAATAGTTCCTGGAACATCTGAATAAATATCTGCGAAATGGCTGAATCAGGGGTGGGGACTGGTGTTCAGGTGGGGGCCCCCTCAATAGTATGAGCACAACGGAGGCTCCACCTGGCAGGGAGCTGCTGACTCCTGACGCTATAGGAGCTGGTCTCTGGATTAGGAGGTCCTGCTCTACTTCCAGTTGCAAATATTACATATATTTGTGTATGTGAGCGAATATATATACATATATATGTGCATATATATGTGTGTATATATATACACACAACATATTTGTGTATGTGAGTGCATATATATATACACATATATATACACACACATATATATGTATATACACACATATACATACATATATATACACACACACACAACCGCCCAACAAGTTCCCCTTGCCCCCTGCCTAGACAGAGCTGATTCATCAAGACAGGGGAATTGCAATAGAGAAAGGGTAATTCTTGCAGAGCCAGCTGGGCGGGAGACTGGGGTTTTATTATTGCTCAAATCAGTCTGCCTGAGCGTTTGGAGATCAGAGTTTTTAAGGATAATACGGCAGGGGCCCAAGAAGTGGGAGTGCCGATTGGTCAGGTTGGAGATGGAATCACAGGGGGATCAAAGTGAGGTTTTCTCGCTGCCTTCTGTTCCTGGGTGGGATCGCAGAACTGGCTGAGCCACATTACCGGTTTGGGTGGTGTTGATGGCGGCAGCGGCCCATCTGGAGAGGCTGCTGCCAAGACGCCGGCTGCAGCAGGGGACGCGCCGCAGGGCCGCGCGCTTTGTGGAGCCAGAGGGAGCTGAGAACAGGCAGGAGCCCGGCCGGGCCGGCTTCTGAGCTGGTGGGGACGGAGCCCTGCAGTTCCAGGCGCAACCGCAGCTGCCTAGCCACGGGTTCGGACCCGGGCATCCCTGTCCTCTCCAGGGTGGGTTGGGGGAGGCCGGGAGGGGGGGGCACGGGAAGCCTATATTAGACCAAATAATCATGTTATATTTTGTGTATTTATTTTTTAACCCTTACCAATCCAAGCTAGATTTTCTTACTGATTTAGTTACTTTGCTTGTTTATTAATCTCATTATGTAGAATATATTTTGCAAGTTGCCTTAATAGTTTTTAGAGGAAAACAGGATAAAAATAAATAAATATGTAAAAGATGCCAGTTTTCCTTATATGTATATGTAATGGTGTAAAAAAGCACTAAATAAAATGATCGGTATAGTGGCTAGGGAAATAATTAAAGTTAGGTTTTTGGGCCAGGCGAGGTGGCTCACGCCTGTAATCCCAGCACTGTGGGAGGCTGAGGCTGGTGGAGCACCTGAGGTCAGGAGTTCGAGACCAGCCTGGTCAACATAGTGAAACCCTGTCTCTACTAAATATACCAAAATTAGCTGGGTGTGGTGGCAGGTGCCTGTAATCCCAGCTGCTCAGGAGGCTGAGGCAGGAGAATCGTTTGAACCTGGGAGGCAGAGGTTGCAGTGAGCAAGAGATTGCACCATTGCACTCCAGCCTGGGTGACAGAACGAGACTCTGTCTCAAATAAATAAATAAATAAAATAAAGTTAAGTTTTGAAGGAATTGAGATTATAAAAATATATTTCAGAAAAGGATGGAGCAAATATCTTTTGAAAATGCAAGGGCAGAGGTATTTCTGGCAGAGGTATGAGAGTATATGAGACATTTACTACAATATCGTTTCTACTTATGCTCCTGTAGTTTACTAAAGGCAATTATTGTTTCATTGGAAATGTAATTAATGAACGTGACCCTCAGTACCATAGATTGGGAGCCACGAGGCTGGCCCTGGGCTGACTGTGGTTGGACTCACTCAGGAACCAGCTTGGCTAGTCTCTTTTAAGTAACTGCTGCCAGCTACTGCCAGAAGTTGCAGGATGGGAGGAAGGGAAGCTGACTGGCCCAGCTGATCCATAAACAGCCCTTTATTAGCACTGCAGTTGCTTGTGATGCCTGGGATTCGAGGTTTGTGTCTTTCTTTTGTGAGGGGTTTCTATCTCACCCTCAACTCTGTTCTTTGCATCGTTTAGGCTACACATCCCACTGTGTTCCCATCTCCTGCCCTCTAGTCTGCTGAAGGTTTTTCATCCTGTTCTCAGCATGGACACATATCTTCTCTTTTGTCCATCACATGGTTATTTCAATAGGATGTTGGTAGAATGGGAAGAAGATGCACATGTGTTTAACTAATCATTTTTAATTAGAAAGCCAGAGGTTGAATTGTAAAACAACTCATATTGAAACTGCATTTGCAATAATTATAACCGTGAGAAAATTATGGCAGTGGGGAAGATCTAATATAGCCAACTTCCCTCTTATATTTTACCTTCATGTTGCCTTCATTATTACTGGGCTTAGGATGGGCTAGCTGTGGGAGACATGTAGTTTACAGTTTAAATGATAATAGTCCTTCTCCAAAACTCAACCCCCTTTATAAAGCTAATGAGAGACCATCAGGCTAGGTGGAGAGGAGCCTCAATTCAGCAAAGGTGTAGACATAAAAGACTGCCAGCCATTATTCCAGAGGTCACGGGATATGCAACTTTTCCAATTACTCCTGCAGATAACATCACTACTGTAGAACCCAAGATTGGCCTTTTGAGATAGCCTTTCAGATATTTTGAGTGTTTGGCACCAATTACGGCACCTTCTGAACCCACCAACTGCTCATGTGGCCCCACGCAGAAGCAGAAGCCATTCAGCACACAGCAGGATCTTTTCCCACGTTATGATTGCACCCCGCAAACAATCAGCAGAAAGCATCCATTGCCTAGCCACCCTCATCCCTTCCCCCAAATTACCTTTGAAAGAACCCTAACCTACAAGCTTCTGATGAGTTTGATTTAATAACTCCATCTCCTGTGTGGTGTGGCTGGCTTTGCATCAATTAAATTCTTCCTTTACTGCAACGCCCTGGTCTCTGTGAATTGATTTTTTTTGTGCAGCAGGCAGGAAGAACCCATCAGGAGGTTACAGTATGGTTTTTGAACTTTTCAATTTATGGAGTTTTAAAATATAATTACCAATATGTGTCTTCATAAAATACTTTTACACTATGACACTATACAATATTTTTATTAGATCTTATTTGTTATTTATGATTTTTCATCCTAATTTTTAAAACTATGATTTTTATTAGACTTTTATTTACAATTTTTATTATGAAAATTTTCAAACATACACGGAAGTACAGACAAAAGTAATAAAACCCAATGTATTCCTTACACTCTACTTCAATAATATAAATATATGGAATAGTCTTAAAATTTCATATATATCCCTCCCACAAACACACTGAAGCATAATTTTAGCACAAACCCCAGACATCATATTATATCATTTTAAAATATATAGCTATGTATCTTTAAAGGAAAGGACTTTTAAAATACATAATAGTAGTACCATTAACACAACTAAATAACTTAACAGTAATTCCTTAATATCATCTAATGTTTGGTGTTCAAACTTTCATGATTGTCTCACAGATCTCTTTTTCAATCAGAATCCAAACAAGTCCACGCACACTGCATTTGGTTGACAGACGTTTTTCACAGAGCAGGAGCATTGCCATCATGGACAAGTACCACCATTCTCAAGTTCCCCTTGATCAAAAACCACCCAAATCCAAAGGGCATCAGCCTAATGGCTAAGGTCAGCATAACCATAAACCACAAATGACATTTCCAACCAGAAACATTCCAACCATAGGATTAAACCCCTCCCTGACCAGAGACACGCCAGCCCCCAGATAACCTCCCCTCCAGCTGGAGAGATGTCAGCCCCAAGAAAACCTCCCCTCTGACCATAGACATTCCAACCCTGCCATAAACTTCTCCCCAATACAGAAACATTCCAAGCCTGTGATAAGCTCTCTCACCAATAAATACTCTTACTCTGTAACAGAGAGTGTTCCTGACTGAAACTGGCCGGAAGCACCTCTCAGGTTTATTCTCCAAAATAAACCTGTCTGACTGTTAAGCCACTTTTCATGTTTCTTTCCTCTTTCTTTAACTCTTACAGTTTTAATTGATCACAATATCTTCTTCCCACCCGACTCCATGTATTTGCAGAAAAAACTAGGTCATTTGCCTGTAGAATTTCCCACATTTTGTGTTTGGCTTAGTGCAGCCTTACGGTATAATTTAACACATATAAACTGATAGAACAAGAGGTTGATTTAAGTTCTTTTAGTTTTATATGTTTTTGGCAAGAATACTTCAAAGGTGGTGGAGTGTACTTCCTATTGAATCATATTCAGAGGCATGTAAAGTTGGATTTTCTTTCTCTTATCAGACTTCTTAATTTTAGTTGTTCCAGTACATAAAAATTAGTATGTTATCATGGTCTGTGATTACTAATCATTTAAGAGTTTGTGGGGATGTAAGTTGCTTGCTCCTGCTTTGCTGTCTGCCATGAGTAAAAGCCCCCTGAAGACTCCGCAGAAGCAGATGCTGCTATGTTTCCTGTACAGCCTGTGGAATGTCATTGAAATTATAAGACTGTCATTCAAATGGAAGCATTATAGTTCTTTGGAACCATCATGATCTCAAAATGAAAGGAGAATGATACAGATACACTGGCTGAGGTGTTTTGAAGTGCATTGAAATGTTCCAAGCTGTTACTTACCTTAACATGTTCTTGAGGTACCATGGCATGGATTAAAAGGAAATTTGGTGAGTGGCCTCCACTTAAACGACTTACTAGGGAAGCTATGTGAAATTATTTAAAAGAGTAAGGGGATCAAATAGTACTTATCCTTCATGCAAAAGTTGTACAGAAGTCATATGGAAATGAAAAAAGGTTTTTTTTGCCCTCCCCCTTGTGTATATCTTATGGGCAGTGAATGGAAGAAAATAAAATAACAAATGAAATGCGATGGTTGTTCTGAACAAGAGTCTCAACCCTGTGCATTTATTGGGATAGGAAATAGTGACCAAGAAATGCAGCCGCTAAACTTGGAAGGAAAGAACTATTGCACAGCCAAAACATTGTACGTATCTGATTCAGACAAGCAAAGGACTTCATGTTGGCTGTAAAGATGTTCTATGGCAACGGTGATGACATTGGTGTGGTCCTCAGCAAGTCGTCCAAACCTTCCAAAAAGAAGCAGTCACTGAAAAATGCTGACTTATGCATTGCCTCAGGACCAAAGGTGGCTCTGTTTAATCGACTATGATCCCAGACAGTTAGTACCAGATACTTGCACGTAGAAAGAGGTAATTTTCATGCTAGTTCACAGCAATGGGGAGCATTTTACATTATTCTTGGATGATGATGAATCAGAAGGAGAAGAATTCACAGTCTGAGATGGCTACATTCATTATGGACAAACAGTCAAACTTGTGTGCTCAGTTACTGGCATGGCACTCCCAAGACTGATAATTAGGAAAGTTGATAAGCAGATCACATTATTGGATGCAGATGATCCTGTGTCACAACTCTATAAATGTGCATTTTACCTTGAGGACACAGAAAGAAAGTACTTATGTCTTTCTCAAGAAAGAATAATTCCATTTCAGGCCACTCCATGACCAAAAGAACCAAATAAAGAGATGATAAATGGTGGCGCTTCCTGGGCAATCATTAGCACACATAAGGCGAAGTATACATTTTACGAGAGAACGGGTCCTGTCCTTGCCATGGTCATGCCTATGCCTGTCGTAGAGAGCCTTAAGTTGAATGGCAGTGGGGACGAAGCAATGCTTGAACTTACAGGACAGAATTTCACTCCAAATTTATGAGTGTGGTTTGGGGATGTAGAAGCTGAAACTATGTACAGGTGTGGAGAGAGTATGCTCCGTGTGGTCCCAGACGTTTCTGCATTCTGAGAAGGTTGGAGATAGGTCTGGCAACCAGTCCGGGTTTCAGTAACTTTGGTCCGAAATGATGGAATCATATATTCTACCAGCCTTACCTTTACCTACACACCAGAAGCAGGGCTGCAGCCACATTGCAGTGTAGCAGGAGCAATCCTTCAAGCCAGTTCAAGCCACATGCCCCCTAATAAATTAAACACAAACAGCGAGGGAAGTTACACAAATGCCAGCACAAATTCAACCAGTGTCACATCATCTACACCAACAGTGGTATCCTAACTACCTTCTTTTTGCTAGGACTTAAACGGACTTGAATGCAGCAAAAAGTTGAAAAAAGGGAGAAAAAAATGAACAGTCTTTTGTGGTTTATTGGGAAAACTTTTCATACCAGGTGATGCTATTCTAAAACCCCACTATCTATCTGCAAGTGCTGATTTGAAATGCAGAAGCCACAGTAAGACAAAAAAACATCAAAATGTACAAACTATTGGAAATTAATTTTTTCAGCTGTTTTGTTGGTTGGTTGGTTGGTTGGTTTTTGTTTGGTTTTGTTTAAGTAGGCAAGAAGTAAATAATGTGGCTGGAATACAAGTTGAACAAACTAGAAGACATAAATCTAATATATTTTTTATGGACCAAGGAACTTCTTGTATAAGCTTTAGTAAAAGGTACATTTTTGCATTTTCACCATACCCTTTTTTATATCATGGTATTATAGTACACCTTCTTACCAAATAGGTTGTTCTCTTCCCCACTCACCTTTGAGCTTTTGCTGTAAAATACATTCAGGTTCCAAGCCTGGCCATGCTTGTTTAATCTAATTATTATGTTCTTCCAGGTTTTTTTTTTGGTCTGAGGCTACAACTTTTTTTTTTTTTCCAGCTGAAGTCTTATGACTTTTCGTGAGTCAAAATTGTTTGGATTTCAGCAAGTCAAATCTTGTGAAGGCCTACATTTTTTTGTAAGATTATGTGAAGTCTGTGCAAAAGCTTTAAAAAACCGCCTCTGCCTTGCCTGCAATACATGCAATGTATGTTAATTTAGCCTCTCTTCTCAGACACTGTTGGTAGTTATTTCTGCGTTTTCCTTTTTTTAAAAAAAAAAAAGTATTTATAGTGGTTATCCAAGAGGTTCTAACATTCACATGCAATTTGGTGTGGCCATTTAGCCATAAATGAGTTAATGGCACAGAACATGTTGGTATTTGAAGTATTCTCTCCCCTTTTCCCATAACATAAATACATATGTGTGTTCCAGGATTTGTTCAGGTTTCTCCCCCCTCCTGATCTTGTACATAACTTGTATTGTCTCTAAGTTAAACATTTTATTTTGAACTTGGAATGTTCCCAGTGATTTCATTCAGCAGACTGTTTTCTGCCTTGTTGGCAAGTGACAAAAAATATCATGAGAAGCATCTGCTACCAGTTAGGAGATGGTGCCCTTATGATAGAATGGGGAAGATCTCAGCAAAAGCACGTTTTATTAATTTTACTTTTTGGGGGTGTTGGAGGGGGTAGCCTAGGCCAGAACATCATTATAATCTTAAAACATAAGATGCTTTTATTAGATGATCAACTAAAATAGCTGGAAGACAGTACTTTAGAAACAGATAGTTGTAAGATTATAAAATGCAAATGTAACATGTGTTTTTATTTTTCTTTTCTCTGCCTCTTTGTTTGTTTTCTCGTCTCCAGTACTGAGCATCTCCACAAATATCTCCTAACTCAGAAAATGTTTCTTTTCCTTTCAGTTGAGATTTGGTTGCATTCAGGGTTCTATGTTGGCCTTGCATGCGAAACTCTCCAGTTGTACCTTGCTTTCATTCCTGAACTTTGGTTATGCTTTTGTTCGGATTCTTCGAAATTGCAGCAGACTCTTTGGGCTACATTTAGTACAGGAACCACATGCATAATGTTATACAGCACAGTCTAGTAACACAATCATCCTTCTTAGAGTAAAAACTACCTCTAGACTGTGGTAAGCTTTTACTGTCCCATAAAACAGGTGCCGCAGTACCTTATGAATGCAAAACCGTAACTTCCTACAGTGTTTCCATACAGAACATTGTCTTTCTGGTGTCCTGAGCTGTTTTGAAAAAGTTTCCATTAACAGACTTTTCAGAAATTATTATTAGTAGCATTTTTTTCCAGCTTTGCTGTTTTCATCATTCACTCTTTGCTCAGACTCCAGCATTCAGTACCGTGTTGGTCCAGATGTAGGTTCATATACTCATTTTTAGCCTATTTCTTGTACCTGGCAGCACGCTGTACACATTCAGCCTTTAAGGAGTTTGTTTTACAAGCTGTGTGCCTGTAAGGTGTATTAGCAATAAGATAGAAAATTGAGCAAGTTTATACCATAATTTTGTAGAAAAAAAGAATCTGCTCAGTTCCATATTTCATCCATGAAAAACTTGCAATATGAGCAGTTTCAAGGAATAAGAAGAAAAAAAAAAGAGTTTATAGGTCGGCCAGGTCTGGTGGCTCACACCTGTAATTCCAGCACTTTGGGAGGCCGAGGCCAGCGGATCACTTGAAGTCAGTTCGAGACCAGCCTGGCTGACATGGTGGAACCCCTGTCTCTACTAAGAACAAAAACAAAAACAAAAATGAGCCAGGTGTGGTGGTGTGTGCCTGTAGTCCTAGCTATTCAAGAGCCTGAGGCATGAGAATGTCTTGAACCTGGGAGGTGGAGGTTGCAGTGAGCTGAGCTCGTGCCACTGCACTCCAGCCTGGGTGACAGAGTGACACCCTGACTCAAAAAAAAAAAATTTATGGGTCATTTGTGGTTTATTTATTTCTGTAAAATGTCCATTCCCATCTTTAGCCCACTTTTAATTGGGTGATTTTTTTATTAAGAAAAACTGTATATATTAAACATTGATTTTTAAATTATTTACTATATCCAGACAACAGCTTTCTTTAAGAACTCTCTAATGCAAAATAGAACAGTGGTAGAACTTGAGTACAAAAAGGAAAAAATTCCAATTAATTAAATGTATCTTTGATTAACAGAAAAATAATATAAGCTGCAATAATATTGTTATTTCAGGATTCCCCAGTTACAAAGTAACAGAAGATGGTGATCTACAAAACTTTACTTGTGACATAATTCTAGTGTAGTTTATTTAAGAAATATACAATAAAATGATTGGATTACAAATAAGATTAGTATAATGATACATCAGTGTTATGAGTATCTTTCTTATATAAATAATATTTTCTGAATACATGGATAGTAAAAAAGGTAGCACAATAAAATTATACAGGGACAACTTATTAAAATAAATAAACATGCTCAGTTCGTTGTAAGGAAATAAAATTTGTTTTCTGAAAACAAATGGAAAGAAAATAATAACCATGTTAGCCCAGAGAAAGGAATACACTTGAATTATAGATGAACAAGGGCATATACTGTATATGACTATAATGTAACCATAAAGAATAGGTCAAGATAAGGAAAAGCAGCAGAAACATCAGTTCTCAGGCAGTGTGCCTGAGATTATTACAGTGTGCTCCATTAGTTTATGTCACTTTTAAAAAGTCATTTAAATAAATGTATTTGTGGAAGAAAAAATACCTGAACATCAGGTATGGTCTGATCCATAATGATCCAACAATCTGTCATAACTCATTCTAGGAGTATTCTTACACAGTTTGCAAGAGAAATTACATGTGGAGCTATAGGGGAACATTTATCAGAATTCATAAAGCTGTTTAACCTGAGTGTTACATAGTACATAGTGACCATCATACAATAGTAAAAATACAATATCTGATACTATTTTTACAAGCTACGATGTAAAAAATTAGGCTCTTTTTAAAAAATAAAAGAAATTTGATTACAACTTTATTTCAAACCTTTTCAGTTAGATACAGGTTTATATATTTTCACTCAAAATAGCAAAAGGCCTTCTGTAGGTAAAATATATTCTGTGTGGAAATGCTTGCATTCTGAAGTATGACTTGTCATGTATGAGTTCAGTTAGGACAATGAAGCTGCTGTAGCAAAATCCTGGCTGATGATGAAGACTCGGACACTTTTCATCTTTCATGCAGCCATTCAATATTTTGTGTATTTACATGAAGGAGAAAAGAGGGGAGGATACAAAGAGAGCCAGTATTCTTTTGGGATGAAGCAGCCTAATTCCAGAGAATGAGCTTTCCACTTTGAACTCAAAGACTGTGGTCCCCAAATTGAATTCTTACCAGTCCAAGGAGCCGCCTTTGGCCTGTGAGGCAACACTTGATGAAGTGAGCTAAAGGAAAGTGTTAACTGAACTACAGAGACGGTTGCCTGTAAAACAAGTTTCCCAACATGCTCAGGCCCACACAGAGGTGAGGTGCAGCCAGAACTATCAATACAAAAAAAAAAAAAATGCAACTCAGGCCCACACAGAGGTGAGGTGCGGCCAGAACTATCAATTAAAAAAGAAATGCAACTCAGGCCCACACAGAGGTGAGGTGCGGCCAGAACTATCAATTAAAAAAGAAATGCACTCACAGATGCAGACATAGAGCTTACAGGAAGAGTAACAGTTCTGAGGGCCTGGTTGTAGTTTCCAATATCTGCCTTGCCCACCCTCTGTGACTCCTATTTTTCTGCTTTGTTTAATTTGATTCCAAGGATTTCATTAGCAACTTTCTGAAAATACAGGAAGACACAGTCTCCTGTCTTGGCTGAGATAAAGTGGCTACTAAAACCATTTTCCTGGCAAAACCACAAGTGTTTTTCAGATTTTACTGTTTCCATGTGCTCCAAATCAATTTTATTGCTCACCAAGGCAACCAGTAGCAAAGCTTCTGACTCTTCGCTCCCTTTCTTCAGTACAATGTACCGATCTTTTAAATTCTGCAAGCTTTGCTAATTTGTAACAAGAGGATTCTCTGTGGTCCATAGATAAATGCACCCACCTTCTTGCCACCTATTGTATGCACCCCCTACATCCCATACTTGAAGAGTAACATTCAAGGTTCCTGGCAATGTTATCCTGCTCAAAAAAATATGTACATATATTCACCACTATAGTTTAGTTGTATTGGTTCCCAAAAGTTTCTTGAGCAAAACTCATAGGTCTTCCAGGAGGTGCTGCTTCAAGCATGACTAATTTCACTTGCCATTCTTGATTTCTTTCTTGGGGTCTGATGGAGTTCAATGTGGTGCTCAGGCTAGCTCCCCAGGCAGAGGGAGAAGGAAAGGAGAGCGCTTCCATAGGTGGGGAGAGAAGGAAGGGAGCAGGACCCTGCCCTGGGATCTGGGTGCCCTGGAGAGATCAGGAGAAATTAGTTGATGATACCTTTGTTAAATGAACAGTACTTTCACATGCTTTTAAGTAAAAATGAAATTTAACTGGAAGGATCCAAATCAAACATGGTATCTCTTGAGTTATCTCTCACTATGGATGACAAAGGCTGTGGTCAAAGTTGATTTCATTCAATTAACTTGATGGACATTAAATAAACTGTATAAGCCCAGAAAATGAGGGTCTGGGAGATCTGTTATTACAGAAATGCAGAGGTGTCCTAACTCGTGTCATGTGAATGTTACCATGATGCAGATAAGGACATGGCCATGAATGTGCAGGCTATGGTTTGCCCTGACCTGGGTCCATGACCGTGCCTTGAGGGTGGAAGAAACACCAGAACGCCCTCAGATAAGATGGCTGGAGGGCATGACAAAAACCATGAAAGTAAGACCAGACCATGCAGGCAAGATGAATGCTGGCATCTGGCTGAATAGAGGAATTTGAACAAACAAAATCCTTTTTCCGCAAGCTCTTCGCATAATTCTACTCCACCTGGAGCTTCATGACTGAAATGAGTGGTTATCTATATTCAGGTCTAGTCAGACGTGCTGATTAATTATAGTTGAACAGCATACATATATCATGCTTTCTTACATATTTACTCTATCCCATGTATACATAAGATTTCGAAGGATAAATTATTTATTAGCATTAAAGTGTAAAATTTGCTTGATAACTATAAAATGTCTTAAATACACTAGTATGAATTTTGAAATTATGCCAAATGACCAATGTGAAGGGTAGTGTTACTACACTGGATATGTCCTGCCACTGCATCCTTTAGATTTCTATAGCATCACAATGAAGTCCACCTGTGTGTGAGAGAGAGGCTTGCACTCGCCTTCCTTACCAGCAATGGAAAAGTGCTCAGGGGACCCAGCTTGGCCTGAGTACGAAAACAAACCTAAGAGGCTTCAAAGCCAGCTCTCCTGTAGTATGTGCTCACATCTCTGAAAGAAAAGCAAGAAAATCCCAAACTCCAGATTTTCTAATATAAGCTCTAGTGAAATACTTACCTTTCTTGAGTCAAAGCAGAAGCAACTGCTAACTAAAAATGTCAGCCTGCTGCCTCAGAGAATTTCTATGGCTGTTCTGGGGTGAAGAGGGTGGAGTCTTTGGCTTTCTTACCACAGGTGATCAGGTAAGAAGGAACCACAGCATCCTTTATGAAGAAATGCTGTCCGAGGTGATACCTGGAATCCGAAGCTTTTCTAAAGGAGACCTGGGAGGGGACTCCACACCCATCAACCAATACCAGCCCAGCCCAAAGGCTGCAAATTTGCTTCTTTCTGACACCCAGTGGAGAAATAATCACCAGCTCTTTTCCAGTGAGTCCAGCACTGTCTGCAATTGGATTTGCTTTAGTTGCAAGGATTGTAAGCTAGTTGATGTGTATGTGTGTGTGTGCGTGTGTGTGTGTGTGTGTGTAGGTGAAGCTTGAGGCATCTGGTGTTAGTTTTTCTATCCAGTTGTATTAAAATTGGCATGAAATTTCTTATCTAGAATTTCAAACCTCCAGCTGTGAGCCTTATTCAGCTATCATTGATTCCATCACCAAAAAAGATAAAACCAGGAAATAGAATGTGTGTGAGAGAGTCCAAATGATTGTTTCTTTTACCCTTAACTAACTCCCTTTCCTCATTCCCTCTCCTGCACCTACTGGTTTTCTGAGGTTTATTCCCGCAGTCTTTAGTAAACTAATTTTAAATGCGCGAATGGGGTGACCAGGTTAGAGACTCCCAGGGAAGAACCATGCTATGTATCCCACTAATAAGTTCTCTTTATGGAGCTAAAGTCTTTCACTGGAGCTGTTTCCAGTGTAACTTGATGTAGCATTTGGGATAGTCTCATCGTGGAGCACCACCACTATCCCAGTTGGCCGATACCTGTTTCTTCTAAGATGAGAATCAGGTAAGTTTTCCTAAAGCACCTTTGGGAAATCGTGCCGTTCAGAGAGCTGCATTGTGCTCATGCATCTGGAAGGTCTTGCTGTTCATGCACTGACTCTCCTAACTCCATGTCCTCCATTCCTGGGTGTTTGCCAGAAGGATGGAATGATGGCTCACTGAAAACTGAAGATGACATGGAAGATGAAAAGGGAGATGAGAAAGTCCTGCCCATTAATGATAGGAAGATGGGCACAATGCGGTGACCTCACAGGTCTCCATGCCTCAGCTCAGCTCTGATGAAGAGGCTCATGTCATACCGTCTCTTCAGATGATCACAGAGAAAAAGGTGGAGACATAGAGGCAGATGTTTTACTGTTTCCGCTTCTGGAACTTGTTGCAGGGTATGAAGAGGGTCAGCACCAGAAAAGATATAGAATATCATGTCTGCAATGGATGAAGCCATCAAAGGATGGCTTCACTTCACCACCAGGCAGCACTGACCAACTCATGGCAGTAAGTCCCGCAGGCCAGAATTACCCCCATCAAATGCTTCACTCACCATATGGCAGCCCAGAAGACTCTTGCAGTGGTGAACCAGTCTCTTTATCCACCAAGCCTGACCCAGCAGGCAGGAGAGGCCCAGTACCAAGATGATCATCCACAATAACCTGCACACTGCATCGAGGACGGCGGCCAGCCCTAGCAGCCCGCGGCCCTCAGGAGGCAGAGGCATTCAAGGGCTCCTTCTCTCTTTGTCCGAATGAATGGGCTTTGCACCAGAAAGATGAACATTAGGAGCAGATTATCAGAGCCTCAGTCCAGCCACCATCTCCTCTATGATGACCCAGATGGGCAAACCTTCTGAAGGCACATGTCCAACCAACATCCTGGGTGGCTGGCGTTTTCTGAATTTCTATAGCTCATCACAAAGTGCAGCAGGAGTGGGAGTATTTGGTGCACTTTGATTTTGCAGTTACCTCTGATGGCCAAGAGACTTAGGGCCAAAATTTCTCCTGACCCAAGGTCCAGGTCATATTTCTGCAGCACAGCTGGGACCCTCATCCCAACTACAGCCACTAGCACAATCTCCAGTAATATTCGCAAATGATTATACTAACATCAGGTTATAAAAGCTTGTTGTTTTTAACTTGAGTTATATTTTTAAAATACAAAATGTCTTGTTTTTTATGTTTGTGTTCATGTGGTACATTTTCCAGGATAAGATGGGCTGTGCTGTAATGGCAAATAAACCCTCCGAGTCTCAGTGGCTGGCCTCCTCAAAGTTTATTTCTTGCTCACGGGGTCTGCCGTGAGACCAGAGACTCTCCAGAGCAACTCCCCTTCCACCCCTGCCCAGGAAACAGAACATGTGCGTAACTGAGAGACAAGTCGTGTAGAAGAACAAGGTAATTTTCCTAGAGAAGGACTGAAGTGCTTTGCTACTATTAGTCACTATGATAAAAAGTAGAGAAGAGCTATTCTGTTTCTTTAATCATCTAAGAGACAGAGCATTCACTTGGAGTGAAATATTTAAACTATTTCTTCATCTCTTGAATTAAAAGACCTTAACAACATGAATTCATAACTCTGACATAGATAATAAACCCAGCACAGTTTGGCACAACAATTTTTATTTCCTCTTGAAATACCAAGGCTATTTTCTCATGTAAATTATATATGTATCTATATACATATTTTCAAGGACTGAAATTAATTTTAACATCTTTAAGACACCAAATAGTATCATATTTCCTGTAAAATGGCTGGTTACCTCAAAGGCAGCATTTTAACATCCTTAGCCGCTTTAAAAGATTATCAGCAGTCTATAGTAAATATTACATGAGACATTTAAAGAATGGTGCTTGATTTCATCATTTAAAAATCTTAGTCAAGAAGAGGCAAGAACAATTTCTTAGAATCAAAGCTCCTTCATTGGGAAATCATTCATCTTGGAAAAGGCAGAAATA
The DNA here is from genome assembly GCF_009828535.3 of Hylobates moloch. NCBI lineage: Eukaryota > Metazoa > Chordata > Mammalia > Primates > Hylobatidae > Hylobates > Hylobates moloch. Next base: position 41,024,226 of record NW_026652285.1, read on the forward strand.
GTTTAGCTAATAAAAAATATTTTATTACTAAATTAGCATTGAAGAAGTTGTAAAAATCTCATTTTGCTTTAATTTGTTAAAGTCAAAGCGTTATATGCACCTTTGATTTTTATCAAATTTTAACTATTTGAAAATAAAATATTAAGCATCAAAAGTAAATAGAAAAAATTAAAAATAAAATGAAAACCAATGAAATGGAACACAGACCAATAATAAAATCTGTGCTGCCAAAAGCTGATGCTTTGAAAAGATTATTAAAAACTGCAAAACACCTAGCAAAAGGAAAACATCACCAATATCAAGAATATAAAATGGGACATTATTATAGACCCTAGAGATACTACAAGGATTATAATAATATATATGCTGAACAAGGTATGGCAAGAAATTTGACAATTTAAATGAAAAGCATGCATTTAAATTTTTTATGGTATAGTTACTTGCAACCCTGGAGAGCCCAAATAATTCATATAGTAGCCATCTTCTAGCTTTGTGGGTTCTCTGTAAAAAAGAAACTGGAAGAGTCACAGTAAACGAATGACATATACTTTCCACCCTTACATGAGTAGAGAATAATCTGCTAGAGCAAATGGGCTGGGTGTGGTGGCTCACACCTGTATTCCCAGCACTTTTGGAGGCTGAGGCGGGTGGATCACCTGAGGTCAAGAGTTCGAGACCAGCCTGTTTAATATGGTGAACCCCCATCTCTACGAAAAATACAAAAATTAGCCAGGCATGGTGGCAGGCACCTGTAATCCTAGCCACTTAGGAGGCTGAGGCAGGAGAATTGCTTGAACCCAGGAGGCAGAAGTTGCAGTGAGCCGAGATGGAGCCATTGCACTCCAGCCTGGAAAACAAGAGGGAAACTCTGTTTCAAAAGAAAGAAAAAAAGAAAAGAAAAGAAAAGAAAAAAGAAAACAAAAAGAATCTCCAAATGCTCAAATAAACTCTGTAAAATTTAAATGTGTTTTAATTTTTCTCTTACTGTTAGGAAATTGCTATTTTAAGAGAAAACAACTAGTCAGTGACTGTTTCTGGGAGAACTCCATTTTGTGGACGCTCCTCTGAGACTTACATAAACCCTTTAGGGGAGCTCCGGGAGAGCCTGAGCATCTCCTGATTCAGGTTCCCTTTGTGTGTTCACTAAGAGTCTTCTCTTTACCGCATTTGATAACAAGGTTGTTGAAAATGGAAGCGTATTTTCAGCCGTGAGCTTACTTTGCAACATTCAGCATTCTTTAGAGTTTCAGGAAGTCCGTAATTGTCTTATAATGAACAAGAACTTTCCTATAAGAAGAACTACAAAGCATGCCATTCAGAAAATAGGTAACGGACATTAATCCCAGGAATACTAAATATTTTAGGAAGTCTCTAGGTTCAGAAAAACCCAAGAGCCCTGTGGACTGAATGCCAACCTCCCCTTCCTCCCCCCATCCCCCCAGCCCCGACCCCCAACCCCTCCCACCTCCGCGTTGAGCTCCCTGCTTTCAGGCTCAACCTTCTAAAGTCCTCTTTCCTGGCTGGATGAGTCTCCCATAAAGCCCCTTCCATCTCTCCACTGCTCAGAGCTCTCCAGAACTCACACTGTGAGATCTCCAGAACTCACATTGTGATTTAAATCCAGGATTTAAATCAAATGTCTTTACCTTCTAGTCAAAGCCCCACATGCTTGCCTTGAAATCCCTCTAGTTATTTAGTGTTAGAAACTCACCACTAGGACCATTATTTTGCTGTTAGATCTATTTTTTGTAGAAATGCCTAATGTCAGGATTTTTTTTTTTTTTTTGAGACAGAGTCTTGCTCAGTCACCAGGCTGGAGTTCAGTGGCGCGATCTCGGCTCACTGCAACCTTCACCTCCCAGGTTCAACTGATTCTCCTGCCTCAGCCTCCCGAGTAGCTAGGACTACAGGCACGTGCCAACATGTCCAGCTAATTATTGTATTTTTAATAGAGACGGGGTTTCACCGTGTTGGCCAGGATGGTCTCGATCTCTTGACCTCATGATCTGCCCGCTTCAGCCTCCCAAAGTGCTGGGATTACAGGCGTGAGCCACTGTGCCTGGCCAATGTCAGGATTTTTATGACTTATCTTTACTGACCTGGTCTAATCCCCACAGATGAATATTTATTGATTGATTTATTTCTCTTTTTGGAGGAGGAAGCCCTGTTGTCAGCATCCTAAAAGCTGGAAATGAGAAAAGCTGGGAATCTCAATTTTCAGTATGTGCTTTGTTTTCAGTATTGTACCCTTTCCTCAATTGGTCTCAATGGTCTCCATTCCAGAGACTCTCTGTTTTATCCTCTATGGAAAATGAACATTTTGTCCTTTATACAGAAATGGACATGTGGGGCCATATTCAACCAGTCCTAAAACACTAAAACAGACATTCAATAAATCCTCCTGTTTCCAGCCCCACTTAATCCTCCAAGTTACATAACTGCAGATTGTAGCACTCACATAGGAAATCCTGTGAGCAGCCTCCTTTGAAGCTGGTCATTCCTCCAGCCTTATTCCCCCACAGTCTCAAGGGTATTGTAACTAAGGACCTCAGTTTTAAAAGTATACTTTAGTCATCCACTCTCTTTATCTTCCTTCCTGCCCCTCTCAGACCTTGATTAAAACCATTTTTTTCCTTCCACACATCCATGTCTCTTGACTCTGGCTTTTAGGTGGCAAGCGGCTGGACTTAGGACCAGAGACAGTATCATATGTCATGAGCCTCTGGGGAGCTCTTCAGTTCATAACTTGGTGGCTCAAAGATTTCCTTTCTTCCGCTTTAGACAGCATTTTGGGGGGATGCGTTTTCCAAAATCAGCTGCTCTTTCCTTATAAAACCACACATTGAGATTACATGAGTGGCTGTGATGTCTAATGTAACAGCACATTTGATTCTCTTTGTCTATATGGTTTATAGAAAAACATCTCTTCTCATTGATTTGTTTCTTTCCCCTTCCATCTCTGTTACTGTACTAACCATTACCAGATCTTTAACAATAAATTTAGGATTTTAAAATGTATTTGCAGCAGGAATTACTGTCTACCTCTAGAGGTAACATTTGAGTGAACTGTCTTATTGTCATTGGCAACTTCCTTTAGATCATGCCACTGCATTACAGACTGGTCGACAAGAGTAAGACTGTCTCAAGAAAAAAATAAAAACGATTAACAAAAAAAGAAACTTTTCTAAGGTAATAATTGGAAACACTGGCAAAGACTTGTGACAGTGTTTTCACTTTCTTTTATTACAATGTCAAAGTATAGAAATACATAAATACTGAACCATGGAGAGATGATTGAATTATATAGTATTCCTATGTATGGCTGATTGATTCAGTTAGAACTTTACTCACATATTGAACTTCAAAAATTTCACTCCTCCGACCAGTGCTTTGTAGCCTTCTGTTTTACTTTGCTTCTTAACACTCATCACTGTCTAATATACTCTATTTTTCTTGTTTATGGTCTGCCTTTCCCAGAATAGAATCTTCCTGAAGGCAGAGATTTTTGTTTTTATTTCATTCATTCATCTAGCTCCAGTAACTATAGAAAACTATACTGCACATGGAAACAACTCACTAAATATATGTTGAATGAGTCATTGATGCTGTTTTCTTAACTTAATGACATGGGAAAATGTCCATAAAGTATACAATAAAATATGCAGACTCAGAACATAAAAAATACACACACACTCTCACACACACACGCACATGACAAAATCTTGACTTCAGAGTGTTCTGAACTTCAGTTGTTCTTGACTTCCACATGTGGAGGTGGAGCATCTTTGTTAAGTTTATGAGTAATTTGATTTTCTTTGTTTATGAAATGCCAGATTATATGTTTCCTTTGTCCAGTTTTGTATTCGTTTCTCTTCCGATTTGTATAAATTCTTCATATTCCATAAACACTACTCCTTTGTCACAGGTGTTGCAAATCATCTTCTTTCCACTAATGGCTTCTATTCCCTTTTTATAAAGTCTTTTGATAAACTAAAATTTCAATATTATTGTTGTAAAATGAACCAATGTTTCACTTCATAGTTTACTGTTTTGTGTTTTGGGTATGAAATCCTTGTCCACTGGAAGGTATAAACTATTTCTTCATATTTTCTGAATTTTAAAGTTTTTTATTTTTTATTTTAACTCATTAGAACTTACATTTTTTTGTGTGTGTCAAGTGACAGGTATGGGTCCAATTTTGTATTTTTTCTCATCTGTAACTAATGTCCCAGTACTATTAATATTTAGAGTTGCCCATTCTTTCCCAATGGACCTGAAGCAGAAGATCTCATGCACTGGGTTCCCTTATAATTTGGCTATTTCTACCTTTTGAGCTGTTTGTCTTTTTTATATAACTCTGTAGTCATGTAAGGAGTCTTATGTAAGGTGTCTCCCTTCTGATGGAGTTACCTACCCCACTGATTTTTTTTTTTAGGCTTTCTCTTTACTAATAAATATATTTACAAATACAAATCACCTTCTAAGGAATGCTTTAGTTGCACCCTCAAGCTTTGATATGTAGTGTTTTTATTGCCATTCTGTTCTAAACATAACTTTATTTTCTTATTTCAAATGTATTTTTAAATTTCACAAAGTATAGTATATTGTGATCTTCTGGTTAACAAAATCTATGTTGTCAAATTGTGGTCTAAGAATATGATCATATTAATTATTATTATTACTATTTTTTTTTTGAGACGGAGTCTCACTCTATTGCCAGGCTGGAGTGCAATGGCGCCATCTCAGCTCACTGCAACCTCTGCCTCCTGGGTTCAAGCAATTCTCCTGCCTCAGCCTCCCGAGTAGCTGGGATTACAGGCATGTGTCACCACTCACAGCTAATTTTTGCATTTTTAGTAGAGACAGGGTTTCACCATGTTGGCCAGGATGGTTTGGATTTCCTGACCTCGTGATCTGCCCACCTAGGCCTCCCAAAGTTCTGGGATTACAGGCATGAGCCACCGCACCTGGCCAGATTATTATTATTTGTTGATACTTGCTGTGGCCTAGTACATGGCAATTTTTATAAGTGTTTCATATCAACTTGAAAGGAAAGTATATTTTGTCATTTTTGAGTATTAGGGTCTGTTAATACCCTTTTCATAAAATTTTCATAAATAGTGTTTTCAAATATCCTTATTTTGAGATTTTGTTTTTGGTTTATTGCTCAACCAGTATCTGAGGGAAGTATTATTTAATTGTGGCAAAATACAACATAAAATACAATTTTAACCGTTTTTAAATACAATTCAGTAGTGTTAAGTGTATTCGCATTCAGAACACAATCGGTCTCCACAACTTTTTCATCTTGTGAAACAGAAACTACATCCATTAAATAACTTGTCCCCTCCCCACAGTGAGAGGGGTATTTCAAACTGTCTCTCTGGAGTATCTGTTCACTTATCATGATTTTGTCAACTTTTACATCATATGTATTGAGGCTTTTTATATGCATAAAGGTGAATTTTAGTACTTACAAAGCTGATTATGTACATTTAGTCTCTAAATACCTGCAAGGAATAAGCATAGTGCTGTATTTCTAAGGAGAAATTTCTGTTTTCACCTAGAAAATAGCAAAGTTCCCTATCCTTTCTCCCTTTAAAAAATCAGCCTACTGTTTGAATGTGCCCTATTTTCTATGTGCTGGCTGGGTGCAGGCATCTCTATTCCCATTCATTATATCACAAAGGTCAAAGGCTTTATCTCTGATATCTGCAACGCTATCAGCACCCCAAACTCTAAATACAGAGAATGGAAAGGAGAATTGTTATGTATTATCTAGTGTCCCTAGGTGTTTCTAATTACAAAAGTTGGGTGTTGTTTTTAAGTTATCTTAGCCAACCACCTTGATGAATTGGGAAGTCCCCATGACATAATATTAATCTGAAAAAAGTATAGTTTGTCGATAGCATTTACTCAGTGATTCTAGAAATGTATACTGTGAGCCCACCATGCACATGCTTATGGAAGTCCATAAATCGTACTATCCACTGGAAGAATCATGGTTCATACATTTGGGAAGAGGGCTATATTTTTAAAGCAGGTTACCACAACCTGCAGGCAGGACGCAGAAACTCTGAACCTCTGAACTAAGCAGAAAAGAAGTGTTTCCAGGGAGGGAGGAATAAGAAAGGCTAACATGTATGTAACATGTGTCCCATGTTCACTTTGGGGTGGAGACATAGCATTTAAATGTGTTTCAGTTAGGCCCTGTACATCAAAAGGTGAAGTGGAGGATACGAAGGCACTTAGTACACAGCCTCTGTAGACCGGCCAGAGCCATGCTGTGGTGGGTGGTCCCTTGTTGGGAAGGAATGCTGGTCAGTTTCTGTGTTAAAGCTGCAAGAGGGAGGAGAAGTGTCAGGCAGTTGGTTGAAATCACTGGGCAAGACTTTTGAAAGGGCTGGTTTCTGCCTTCGCCCTTAGGGAAGAAAGCCTAATGGTGGTTAGCCAATCTCTAGAGAAACTTTAAAAACCTCTGGTCCCTTTGACCAAGAGGAAGTCTGTTCAGTTAAGTGGGGGGCTTAGGATTCTCTTTATTTCTCAATACATAAGTCCTGCACTCATGGCCTAGCATGATCTAGCAAAGATTCAGTGTGATTCCGCTAATGACAATTTATTTATTCCTAAGTCCATGTGTATGGACATGTAAATATATGGAAGACTGCTCAGCAAAATATTGGTTCTGTTTATCTTTGATATCTTGGTGGTAGTTTCTTGGTGGTAGGTAGTTTCTTCTTCATGTCTTTCCAAATTATTTTTATTTTGAGGGTTGTATATAAAGAGAATATTATAAGCAAACCAAAAAAAAGGAAATAGTGTATTTATAAAACGAAAAATAATTCAAAATATTTAATTGCTCACGATGTCATAAAATGGTAGACTTTCTCAGCAAGTGCATATATTTCCTTAACATGAAGTTATTAGCATATGGTCAGCATTTTCATTTCAACTTAATGTAGTTTATAGTTCTCACTATCTAAATTGACATTTACTTTAAAATCTAGAAAAAGACTTCTCAGATGATAATAATGATAATGTTAATTATACATAATGATCCTATTATTTTTTTCTGTGAACCAGTATGTGAAACCAATGACTATCTTCTCTATGAAAGTTTTAGGTGGCTTAGACAATGTTCAGGCTTTATTAGAGTCTCATCTCAAATGGGCAAGAGCCTGCATTGCTTAGGCTAGTACTGGACGTAGTGAAGTGATCCATGCCACATATATGCATAAATCATTTTGAACAGCTGGGCAGTTTCAGGAGGCCAATTAATCAAGTGGAAACCAGGTATAGAGGCCAATGAAAAGCTTCCCCTTTGCCCTGTGAAGGTTTCCTGAAAAATCAACTCAAAAAAGGTAAATTAACAGGAGAAATGGCATGCAAACTTATTAGTGTGCACAAAGAGAATCACAGAGTGATTGTCAATACGTTAGCAGGGTTCAGAAGCCTATATACCATGTTGTGGAAGGGGAATCTCAGAGAAGCCTGGCTGTTTATTTCACCTATGTACAGATTTTCTCCACAGATGCAAATCTGTTCCATGAAAGTCAGCTTTTCTGCACTATTCCTGTCTGCTGCCCCTCTTAAGATACATCAAAGAACTATATTTTGGGGTGAAATATTTTTGGTTTCCTTTAGCAAAGGAAAGGTTTGTATACCTTTACTCCTTTTGTATACCAGGTACCCAGCCACACACTATTGCTCACCTGCACCCCATCCCCATTCCAGAGGGTTATTTCCTGCTTGTATATGTTTCCTTGAACTGCCATAACAAAGTACCATAGAGTAGGTGGCCTAAACCACAGAAATTTATTTTCTTACAGTTCAGCAGGCTGGGAAGTCCAAAGTTACGTTGTTTTGGCCAATTGGTTTCTGGTGAGGGATCTCTTCCTGGCTTGTAGATGGTCACCTTCTAGCTGTGTTCTCACATGGCCTTCTTTAACTGTGTGTACAAGGAGAGAGAAAGAGAGAGAGAGAGGGAGAACTTCAACCATCTGACCCCTGCTTTGAGCCTCATACTTTGCATATGACTCCCAAATCCATATGCACATTGATAAATATGTATGCCATTAAAAAAATCTGCCTATACTCGGTTTGTTTTATAGGCTTCATAAAAGGCCACCAATCTTATCAGATTAGGGGCCCAACCTAATCTGATGGGGTGTAACTTTAATTACCTAATGTCACTTTAATTACTTCCAAATATAGTCTAAATGAATTCAGTTCATAGCAATTCAGTCCACAGCTTGGCTTAATCTGGTTCGCAGTCACAGGTGAAGCCGAGCTATGGAGTGAATTGCAGCCCGTCCCAATTCATATGTTAAATCCCTAAACTACAGTTTGACTGTATCTCCAAATGTAGCCAAATTGAAGGTTAGGGATTTAACATATGAATTGGGATGGGCTGCAATTCACTCCATAGCTCGGCTTCACCTGTGACTGCGGGCCCGCTCTGACCCAGGTAAACAGACTTCTCTGTAATTCAGTAGGATAAAACACCTTCTCCAATAAAGTCTTAACCACAGCTTTGGGGAAGGGCTTCTCTTTCCAAGTTCATTCTTCTTTGAGTATCTTCCCTCGGCTCTAGATTAACTTACAGAGTTCACTTATATCCTACAGTTAATCTTTTATCATGGTATAATTCTTTACATTAAATTTCTGTTGAAATCACTCTGTGGTTTTTATCTCCTGATTTGACCTACACTGCTACAAGAACAGACAAGCTGAGAAGCATGAGCTTGCAATATAACTGCTGCTGGTGTTAATCATCACATTTTTGTGGAATATATCTGTTACAGGACTAGGTATTCACTTTAATTATACTTGTATTTTAGTTTTATTTAATTATACTTGTATTATGATTCTGCCATGTAAAATGTATGGCTGTGAAGAAGATCAAAATATTTCACCCCCAAATATCCTTCTTTGACATCTTTTGAGATGGCTGTTCAGAGGGCCTGCAAATAGAAGTGGCCCTGGAAAGCTGTCTTTCCTCAGGAGGGAGGTTTGCCTCCGCAGAGAATCTGCCTTGATACAGCCAGGTTTCTCTGGGGCCCCTCCTTGTCTGGGTCTAGTCTGACACCTTTAAACTTCTGAAATAAACATTTACCATCTATTTTCTGTGATGGCTGCTACCTGTGAGGTTTCAGCTACATAACAAGACCAGCTTTGCTGCCAGGCCTCCTCTCCCTCCCATAACGTGTCCCACCACTGTAACTTGATTCACCACCATAACCTGGTTTTGGCCATGCTCTGAGCTGCCATTCTTTCTGTAGCCTCAAGATGGCATAAAAGCCTCACCCATCTGACCCTCGCTTTGAGTTTATTAATACTTCATATATGATATCCAGGCCCATATGCATGTTAATAAATTTGTATGCCTTTTCTTCTGTTAATCTGCCTATTATCAGTTTGTTTTATAGGCTTACATTATCAAAACTTCAGGGGGAAAATGTAAACTTCCCTGCAATGCCAGTGGAGCTTAGAGCGTATGGTAACCCTGACAGGAGGGCCGCTGCATCGGGGGGCCCTCACAAGACAAGTCTGGGAGGTAGGGACAAGCAGGCAGAGGGAATCAGGGTGGCAGTATGGGCAAGAAACCTGGACCACATAGCGTCTCTCTCAAGAGCGCTGCATGAAGGTGGTCACTAGGACAGGCTAGGACTGAGGGGTGGTGTATTTTGAACATGTCACTGGGGCAGAACGACACCAGATGTTCCCATACCCACACTGCTGGCCCACCATGCAGCAGCTGGAAAGAGCAGAACAGCCCTTCCTCCTGCTTACTGGTATCCTTACTGGAAAGCAGAAATGCTTAAAGATGCCTGTCCATTAGTACAGAACATATATTGAAGACTGCATTTGGAGATCAAAGGCAATAAATTGAAAACAAGCATGATTCTCTTAGTCACTTTTTACATAATAGATTCTAATAATTTAAGACTTTTTTTGTATGTGATTTATTGTAGCCCATGTGTTACAAAGGTTCTGATAATTAGACACTTTAATTGTAATATATTACTAACTGTAATATGGAATGTTGTTACCCCATTTATGGGAGTGAAATATGCTTAAAGAAACATTACAATGTGTCTAAAGTAACTTCTTAAACTTGCAAAAATCAGAGTGGATATGCCACATAATTGCACTCTAGTGTGAAAATCCAGAGATACAAGAGCAGGTCAGACACTACCTAGGATAAGCTTTCACCTGTCCTTCTTTTATGATCAGAAATTATTTTGCAAATTTTGCATTTCTACAAAATTATCTTAGGTTATTATCTAAATTCACCATTTAAGATTCACCATTAAAAAAAAGTTTCTGGGCCGGGCGCAGTGGCTCACAGCTGTAATCCCAGCACTTTGGAAGGCTGAGATGGGCAGATCACGAGGTCAAGAGATCGAGACCATCCTGGCTAACACGGTGAAACCCCGTCTCTACTAAAAATACAAAAAAAAAGTAGCCAGGCGTGGTGGCGGGCGCCTGTAGTCCCAGCTACACGGAAGGCTGAGGCAGGAGAATGGCATGAACTCGGGAGGCGGAGCTTGCAGTGAGCCCAGATGTCGCCACTGCACTCCAGCCTGGATGACAGAGCGAGACTCCGTCTATAATATAATATAATATAAAATAATATAATATAATATAAAAATTAAAAATTCTAATACCTGGTAAGAACAACGTCATACGAAGGAATTTCAAAATTGTGAATTCTTTTCTTGGCTCTACCTTCTAAGGGAGGAGGATGTACTATTTGTTCTTTAAATTCTCACAGTATTTCTACATTACAGTCCGCAAATACAAGAGCTCTAATGAAAAAGTGAATGCTCAGAAATTTGGGCAGACGTTTAATCCTTATGCCTTCATTTCTTTCATTGCTCAATAAACTCTAATGGATAATAGTGAACACATTTCTATATAGTTTCTGATCAAATAATGTTGTGAAAATTTAGTCAGGGAATCAAGAGAAAGTACAGTCATTTCTCCAAAGGAGCATTTCAACAGACATTTCATCAAAAACAAAATTTAAAATGGCAACCTGTGTGAAATACTTTGGCAGAATAATAATAATAAATAATTTGGATACAAGCTGAATACATGAATTATTTTACTGGGGTGGATGATATGGGCATTGCGTGCTTATTATGTTTTTGGTTTGTATTGCGCTACATGTTCTTTAATGTCCTAGTGTTTTGACAAAGACAGGCATAAAATGAGCACTAATATTTTAGTTTCTGTTTTCTTAAGGAAATAGACCAGTCCTTTGCAAACACCTGTTTTATTTCCTAGTAAACTCATCTATTGCTACAACTGTGCAATTTAAGGGACAAATCATTCTCCCTTAATCTCCGTTGATAGCAATTCCATCTGGTGCCCAAACTAATGACTTTAGGATCACCACTCTTCTCCTCTCACACTCTACATCCAGTCTGGAAAGAAATCTTATTGGTTCTATCACACTTACGAAACCTATCAAAAACCCTACCACTGATTGAGAACTCCATCGTCACCACCCTGATCAAAGCCATATTTTTCTCTTTCCTGGACCAATTAACGGCCTCTGGAGGAGGACTGGCCCCTAGGTGGCCTCAGCGGGCCCAGCTTTCTTCTGCCCTTCCCCATTTCCTGGCTTGCAGTTTTAGAATAACTGTAGAATGTGCTAAGAATGCAGTATCTTGATATATAGAGGAACTTTCCAGAAAAGCCTGGGCTTTGTCCTCATTCCTTGTAGAACGGGATGTCCGATAATGCTTTTGCTCAGTGACCCACCCACGGGATGCCCTGGAGCTAAAACCCAGAGCCCTGTGCTTTCAGAGTCCTTCAGCTGTAGTGCAAAGTGGAGCATGTGTAGATGAGTATATATTCTCTTTATACCAGAAGTAAGTATAGTTTCATTCAGTGAAAGTCACTGTCCCTAATCTATACAATACTCAAAGTTTAAAAAAAATACTCTATGTTAAAAACTGTGAGCATTGAAAGCTGACTTATCTATTCAGAGATGATATATAGTAAAGGGTATTACAGCACAAAATACCAAGAAAGCAGATCAGCTGATGAAAATCACTGATTTTGAACATCTTTTTTATTCATTATATGACATCCTGGTAAGTTTTCCTGAGGAATTAAATGCTTCTGGGATCTTCAAGTACATTTTCTACAAACAAGTCCTAGTGTTTTCTTGAAATGAGCCATCAGTTAAAGCAAGAATGGGGAGTAGATGGCATTGGCAGATACAATCAACTAAAACATTGTTTTTATTTTCACTCCAGCGTATGGTGAGCTTATATTCAAAATTACTAAAAGGAAGCAGACTTGATTTTCCACAGCTTCTTCGGTTTCTTCTCTCGAAAGCTTCAGAGAGAAGAAGAGGCAAAGGAATGCAGTATTCTCCCATTTAAGTCAACATTACAAGTGCAATTAAAGGGAATATAATATTGCTAAATAAGACCTCATCATGATGTGAATTCTATGACAGTTTATTTTGACTCCTTTAACTGAGCGTTGTGTGAGTTTCTTTAGTTTATTTGTCAGCCACTCGGTTACAAAGATCAGGATGTTTTTAGCTTTTTAGACACAATATTTGTTGAAGCTCTTCTTCTCATACTATACTTTTCTGAAATGAATATGAAAGTATTGAAATGTCTTATCAACTTTCCATAAAATGCTCATTTCCTTGAGCCTATGCAAATGCCTGACTAAACGCGTGGCTATTCACTGTCAGGACTTGCTCCTCAGCATCTGCCATGGGAAAGGCTGGATTGCACACATACGAACCCAATACCAGCACCCAAGGGACAGGGCAGTAGAAATGGGAGGGGAATGATCAAGTCAATGAATGATGCACTCCATTAATCTTAATGTTAGGACATTAATATTGCTTGGCAACTGCCTAAAATCAACATTAAGTGATCGACCAATTTGTTCCCTAAAAGTTATTGATTTAACCATCAATAACTTTAACAGCATAACAATAACTTTAATTTTACTAACTTTAAATAACTAAAGTTATTTAACAATAACAATAACAGCATATATGCACATCAGTTATGCATTTAAAAGATGGACATTTTTTGTGTACATCTGAATGGAGAATATTAAATAATGTAGAAAGACACGAGACAATGTTAATAATACAACCCCTTAGAGCTTTAATAAATGAGCTCTCTCAGTCAAGCCACAATAACGACCTTTTCTCTGTGATATGAACCAGGACTCTGCAGGTGTACAGAGGAGATAAACTGCAATTATAAAGTACAATTAACAGGTAGTAGCAGTCTCGTTTATTATACACACCTACGCATGTTTCCAAGCCAAATGATCACTAAGTATTCACAGCAAGTAATCACCCACTGGACAAAACAGCATGACTTCACCTTCTGAAAAAGTAGTTTCTACTACTTTGAAAAGCTTGTTGGTGACAAGATGAAAACTGAAATAGTTTACAATTCTAATACACACACAGTACAGGTAACACAAAGAGTCTTTCATTCTTTAACATTCTTAAGCATCACCCAAAATGCCAAAAAGAAATACGGTAAGTTTCAAGGTTTTCCATAAAGTACTACACTGAGCTTTTAAAGTGAAGGGCTTAGTCACCCAAATACCGTCTTAGGCCCTATAATATCTCTCCTGTGTTCCCAGTATATAATTTATTATACCAAACAGATCATTCTCCCGAGTTCTTTTGATATTTCTAGATCTCTCTCAACTTATAACCTAATCAGCTCCCTCAATCCCACATAGGCCTCAAGCTAATCCCAATCACTCTTCTTCCATTCATTTTTCATTCACTTATTTACAAATACGTATTTAGCATGAATTGTCTGCCAGCACTGTTTTAGGGGCTGAAAGAATATGATAGTACCTAAGAAAGGCCCTCGTTCTTATATCTCTTTAAAGGAAGATAAAAACTTTTAACACGGTAAATATTTAAAAATAAAGGACACCGGGCGTGGTGACTCATGCCTGTAATCCTAACACTTTGGGAGGCAGAAGTGGGTGGATTGCTTGAGGTCAGGAGTTTGAGACCAGCCTGGGTAAAATGGTGAAACCCTGTCTCTACTAGAAATACCCGCCCCTAAAAAAAATTAGCCGGGTGTGGTGGCACGTGCCTGTAATCCCAGCTACTTGGGAGGCTGAGGCAGGAGACTCACTTGAACCTGGGAGGCAGAGGTTGCAGTGAGTGGAGATCATGCCATTACACTCCAGCCTGGGCAACAAGAGCAAAGCTCCATCTCAGGAATAATAAAAAAATAATAATATAAGGCTTATGCTTACAGTAATTTTTACTTCATCTCAATATCTTCTGTAAGGTAATTGAAAATAAACTAATGTGTTATATGTATCCACATATACGTGGATTTTTTTGTGAAAGTTGAGGGAGGAAATAATTCTTATAAATTTATGAGTTAGGATGTTTGAGTCACAGAGAAAAGAATAATCTAAGAAGTGAAGAAGTCAGAATTCTCAGCCAGAGGTGACTGTAGTGCCTGGAATATCCTGAGAAACAGAACCAATAGGAGAGACAGAGGGAGAGAGAGAAAGAGAAAGACTTATTATAAGGTATTAGCTTATGTAATTCTGGAGGCCGAGGAGTCAAGTTCTGCAGTTGGCAAGCTGGAGACCCAGGAGAGTCAATGGGATAGTTCCAGTGTGAGTCTGAAGGCCTGAGCACCAGGAGAGTCAATGGTGGAAGTGCCAGTCTGAAAACCAGCAGGCTCAAAATCTAAGAAGCGACAATGTTTAAGTTTAGTCTGAAGGCAAGAAAAAACTCATGACCCAGCTCAAACAGCCAGCAGCCAGGCAGGAGTTTTCTCTTACTTACTGGAAGGTCAGAGTAATTTTTATTCTATTCAGGCCTTCAGCTGATTGAGTGAGGGCTACTCACATTAGGGAGAGAAGCCTGCTTCACTCAGTCTAGTGATTCAAATGTTAATTTCATCCAAAAGCACCATCACAGACATAGCTGGGATAAAGTTTCATTAAATATCTGGGCACCTCATGGCATAGTCAAATTTCCACATGAAATTATTCATCACAAGTCCACCCCTTGTCAACTTGGTATCCGTACACATCTCCTTAAATGATACTTAATCTCCAAATAAAGAAAATAGCAAGGCCATGCTTCTGTCTAATATATAATGAGCCCATATACAACTGAAGACACACCTACCCCTTCCCCAGAAAAGGAGGTATAATCCTTGAATGAGGTTTACTTTTCTCCTTGATATCCTGTAACTTAAATGTTATAATATAAAATCAACAACACTTAAATGCAATGATATAGTCAATACATCCTACGTTAAATTATAAGGGAATAAGACAGCAGAAAAATAATGATATTTGCTTAATACACCCACACACATTTGTATGTATTCGTAACAAAAAAGGAGGAAATGCTGATAACAATTTCAGTCTTGATTTCTGTAACTGGTCATGTGGTCATAGCTGGTATTTATAGCTACCTTCTTTCACTAACCACCTCACTTCTTTCACTAAGCACCTCAGCTGGTCATCATTATTTACTTGTTGGGATGACCCAAGGCTTCATTCCTGAAGGGTCTGGGTCATTAGTTGTCCTGCCTGGATTAGGTGGTTGTCATTTTCCATTGACCGTAATTGCAGAATATTATAATCCCAAGGACACCCTAAGGGTATACGTATTGCAGACACACACTTCCTTCTCTCCATTGGGAAGTACAAGTCCAAGTTACCCTTGCCAGTTGAGATCAATAACCAGAACTAGCCCAGTAGCTCTCTTCCTTGCCTGTTGATTTACAGGCATGAGGAATCCAAAGCCACTGGATAACAGTTTTAATTTCCAGTTCTATAAAGGCACTGTTGTGTCTCTTGGTGGAAGCAATCCTTCCTTTGAAACAGACCTCTAGGCCAGCAGATCATAAAGTTGTAGGATCAAGAGGCAAACATTTTGCTAGTAGGTCACTAGGAATAACAGTGAGTGAGACCACTCCCACTTTCTTCCCTTGATTCCTGGATCTGTGAATTCTGCCTTTTGGAGAAACAGCATCATATTTTGCATGCTGATTTAAAGCATGCAGACTCCTGAGGAATCTTTCCCCAGCTTAGTACTGCCACCTGGCTGACACTGTAACTGAGTCTGCAAAAGGCCATTCCACCATTCTACAAAACCAGCTGCTTCAGGATGGTAGGAAACAGTAAAGTCGGTGAATTCCACGAACATGGACCCATTCCTGCACTTCTTTTGCCGTTAACTGAATTCCCTGATCAGAAGCACTTCTGTATGGAAAACAATGACTGTGGTTAAAGCATTCTCTAAGTCCATGGATGGTAGCTTGGGTAGAAACATTGCATGTAGGGAAGGCAATTCTATATCCAGAGTGTCTATTCCAGTAAGAATAAAACACTGCCCTTTCCATGATGAAAGTGGTCCAATGTAATCAATCTGTCACCAGGTAGCTGGCTTATTACCCCAGGTGCATATCAAGGATTCAGAGTTGGTCTGTGTTGCAGGCTTCCTGGACCCTCACAGTGGCCATGGCCAGGCTGGCCTTGGTGAGTGGGAGTCCATGTAGGCTAAGTCTCCATCCCTGCCACTATGGATACTTTGTTCCTGAGTCTACTGAGAGATGACAGAAGTGGCTGGCGAAAGAGGCTGATAGGTATCCACAGAATGGGGTCATCCTATCCACTTGATTTTTAAAATTCTTCTCTGCTGAAGTCATCCTTTGGTGAGCATCCACATGGGACACAAATATCACCATGGTTTTCTCGCTGATTCAGAGAGGTCCATCCACACATACCTGTTTCCCAGGTTTCCTTGTCACCAATCTTCTAATTATGTTTACACATTATGCCATTTGTTCTTTCCAAGCAAAGTGAACAACCTGGTGCACTATTTGAAGTTGAGTCTCTTCACCACTGTGCAGGGATGTCCCAGAGAGGGGCTATAGTGCCGCAGCTAACCACTTTCAGATGGTTCCTGAATATTATGCAAAACCCTCTGTAATCCAGGCCCAAGTCTTCTCTTCTTTAGTCAACTGATAATGGAGAGCTACCCATGGGACCATAGGTGCAGGCTGGGAGAGAAAACACAGTGTAGCAGATGTGGGGACCATGGGCTTTTCGGTCGCTTTTTCATGTAACTTACTTGTGCCTCAGAGCCGGCTCAGACCTAACCACGTGTATACCACTTCCATTAAATGCTGGAGTGCTCCTCTGCATGCCTAGCTTCATAGCTTGGTGAATCAGATAACACCCAGCTCATCACATGCAGCTCAGATCACATGGTAAATTCGTGGCCCATGGTTACAAGTTCTGTATCTACTAAGGTCTAGTAGCAGGCCAAGAGTTGTTTCTCAAAAGGAGAGGAGTTATTCACAGAAGATGGCAGAACTTTGCTCCAATATTCTAAGGCCTTGTGCTGTTACTCACTTATAGGGCTTGTCAAAGTCTCCAAACAGCATCCTATCTGCCACTGGCACTTCAAGCACCATTGGATCTGCTAGATCATATGGCCCAAGCAGCAGAGAAGCTTGCACAGCAGCCTGGACTGCTACAGAGCCTTCTCTTATTCTGGGTCCCGCTCAAAAGCAGCAGTTTTCTAGGTCACTCAGTAGATGGGTCAGAGTAACACACGCAAATGAGGAGTATGATGCCTCCAAAATCCAAAGAGATCCACAGGGTGTTGAGTCTCTTTTTGGTTGTAGGAGAGACCAGAAACAACATCGCCTTAAGAGGAATATCTTGATGTGCCTAACATCACTGGAGCTCTCGTAATTTTACTGAGGTAGAAGTCCCCAGCATTTTAGTTGGATTTATTAACCACTCTCTGACATGTATATCTTACCAGTGAGGCTAGAATATTTGTTACTTCTTGTTCACTAAGTCCAATTATCATAATGCCATCAGTGTAACGGACCAGTAATATCTTGTGAAGTAAAAGGTAATCAAGATCCCTGCCAACTAAATTTTAACATTGGCCTAGAAAGCTGACATATCTGTGAGGCAGGATAGTGAAGATGGATTGCTGGCCTTGTCTGCTGAAAGAAAATTGCTTGTAATGAGACTTATGAACAGATACAGAGGAAAAAAAGCATCTGTCATGTCAATGGCTGCATATCAGAGGATGTATTAATTTGTTCAATAAAACTACATCTGATACAGCAGCTGCAATTGGAATTACTATCTAGTTAAGCTTACTGTAATCTGTCATTCTCCAAAATTCGTTTGTTTTCTGCACAGTTCAAATAAGTGAATTGAATGGGGGATGTGGTGGGAGTCACTACCCTTGCATATTTCAAATCCTTAATGGTAGCATTAATGTTTGCAACCTCCCCAGGAATGCAGTACTAACTTTGGTTTACTACTTTCCAAGGCAGAGACAGTTCTAGCGGCTTCCATTTAGCCTATCTCACCATAATAACCCTTGTCCCTTACACAACTTAGGGAACCAATGTGGGTTTCTTCCAGCTTCTGATTATATCTATTCTAATCATGCATTCTGGAACCAAGAAATAACCACAGGATGGATTTCGGGACTCACTGGGACCGCTGTGAGACAGACATGGGCTAAAACTTCCTGAATCACCTGATCTCTGTAAGTCCTTACTTTGACTGGTGATCCACAGAGGGGATCTCCTGGTCTCCTGGAATTAGTGTCAGTTCAGGGCCAGTGTCCAGTAGTTTCTAATAGGTCTGATTATTTCCTTTTCCCCATTGCATAGTTACCCTGCTAAATGGTACCTTACTTTTGGGGAAGTTGTGAGAAAGTTTAACAGTGTAATTTTTTTTTGCGGCGTATGGTGCTCCTTCCTCAAGAGTACTTGGCCTCCCCTCCAGGGGGTTCTGGGGCTATAAACTGGCTCTAATCTGGGAATTGATTGAGGAGTTGCGACTCTGGTCTAGGTTAAACTTACATTCACTTGACCTAGGAATTTTCTGCTTACCCAGTGATACAGTTTGGATATATATCCCTGGCCAAATCTCAGGTTGAACTGTAATCCCCAGTATTGGAGGTGGGGGCCTGGTGGAAGATGACTGGATCGTGGGGGTGGAGTTCTCATGAATGGTTTGGCACCGTTCCCTTGGTGCTGTTCTCATGATAGTGGGTGCCTTCTCATGAGATCTGGCTGTTTAAAAGTGTGGCACCTAACTCTCTCTCTTTTGCTCCTGCTTTCACCATGTGACATGGAAGCTCCTGCTTTGCCTTCTGCCATGATCCTGAGGCCTCCCCGGAAGCAGATGTCAGTGCTAATGCTTCCTGTAGAACCATGAGCTAATTAAACTTCTTTCCTTATAAATCACCCGGTCTCAACTATTTCTTTATAACAATGCAAGAACAGCCTTATGTATACAGAGAAAGTACGAATTTGGTAGTCTTCCAGAGTAGTTCACCTCTAGGAACATCATGCTCAGCTAACCAACACCATAAATCTGCACGAGTGAGATGATTCTGATTGCTGTCTTGAGTCTGCCTCCCTTACAGGAACCACACCCACTCTCACTTTGGCACTACCCCTTGGCTCCTGCCATCCTGGGATCCAATTACTCCCATTGTCTAGATTTCCCAGTGACTGCATTCTCCACTGTAAGGTCTGGCAATCGCAAAGCTCTTCAGAGATGCGGAGGCTCTCCTTACAAACTGATTTCTCACAATAGTGGTGAAAAGAAGTACATCTTCAGTTCTCTCCCAGTGAGGGTGGTTAGATCTGAAATGGCAAATCTATTCTAACATTCCAATCTCCCTAAGCCTTTGAATGCTTTCCTCTACAGATGGTCCCCTTTAAGATGGTTCCCGTTGCAATGGTGTGAAAGTGATGCACATTTAGTAGAAACCACACTTTGTATTTTGAATCTTGATCTTTTCCCAGGCTAGATCTGCTGTATGACACTCTGTTGCAATGCTGGGCAGCTGCAGTGAGCCACAGATCCCAGCCACCCACACCATCACAAGGGTAAATGACCAATACTCAGCTGTGTACTGTGAGTGTGCTGTGTTGCCAGTGGTTTTTATTTTTTATACTTTTAATTTTTTAATTTTTTCTTATTTTTCATAAGTTATTGGGGGTACAGGTGGTATTTGGTTACATGAGTAAGTTCCTTAGTGGTGATTTGTGAGATGTTGGTGCACACATCACCCAAGCAGTATACACTGCACCATATTTGTAGTCTTTCATCCCTTGCCCCCCTCCCACTTTTCCCCCCAAGTCCCCAAAGACCATTGTATCATTTTGCATTCTCAAGCTTCATCAGAAGAGAGAGAAACCAATGACCCTGTCACTATAACCTCTCCATCAGCCAGCAATTAATTTGAGTTCAATGTTTCAAACATTCTTCAGGCTCCATGCACTTTCAGCTGTGTACATTAATGGTTAGTACCCATATAAGTATTCTGTTTTTCACTTTCAGTATGGTGTTCAATAAATTAGATCAGCTATTCATTACTTTATTATAAAATAGGCTTTGTGTTAGGTGATTTTGCTCAACTATAGAATAAAGTAAGTGCTCTGAGCATGTTTAAAGTAGGATAGGCTAAGCTATGATGTTTGGTAGTTTAAGTGTATTAAATGCAGTTTGACTTGCAATATTTTCAAGTTATGATAGCTTTATTGGGATGCAACCTTATAGTAAGTAGAGGAGTATCTATACATTGAACCAAGGCAGGTCTGGCATTTCCAACTTACTCACTGTAGGCCACCTTTTGGTCTAGGCCTTAGTCAACCAAAGAAAGTGTTAGAGCCCTTTCTGACTCCTGAGATGCACATTAAATGTATAATCTATGCTTAGTAAACACATATTAATAATTTCACCCTGAGATAAGTTGGTGTTCCTCCACCAATATCTCACACACTTAATATCCATTCTCACATGTTTCCTAGGTTTCTGTCTGTATACTTTTAAAAACCCAAATAATTATTGTGGAGTGTAGCATACCTCCTCATGGACCACACTTTATACCTCACCTTTAGGGGCCTGCTGAGATGAGTCTAGTTCTAGATCTAGAAGCAAAGAAAGATGGTAGGCATGGTTCCTGAGAATATTCAGCATTTTCTTGATGGCAGCTTCCTCAGGGGAGGCCACTAGAATTTCATCAGTCACTAAGAGGTTACTCTCTTCAAATGGGGGTAGAGAGGCTGCTCCCCCTGGGGCTGGGGAGACATCTTCCAGCAGAAAAGAACTTAATGGTTCAGCGTTTCCAGCTTCATCCAGGTCTTCCCTCACATCACATCCCCACTCCAAAATTCAGATTCCATTCCTTCCCAATCAATGCCCTCACTTTCCCCGTAAATACTCTACAAGACTGGAAGTTCAAACTTACATTGTAATTCAGCCAGTCACAGGATGAGTTTCTGGGCTTCATTTTCAGCAATCTTAGACCTGAAATTACAGGAGATAAATGTCTCCTTCAGAGCACACATAGAATATTTCAGATCATTTACGTAGCATTTGAGCTGGGAATTTTAATCGTTAAGCTCATGTTTCTCTTTCTATACTTTGTCCAGCACCATTAGGAACAATCAGTCCTAAACTGTTATATTCAATAGCTTGTCGGAAATGTTTGGAAGTACCATATACACAGTCATCCATATCCATGCTTTTTATAAGTAGTTGATTAGGACTATCCAAGGGTGATATTTTGCATATTTCTATTGCCAAACCACACCAGGTAGTGTGAGTGCTTTCTTTACCACTGGAAACAGAGCCACTAGCATCTTTAATTCTAATCAGATTAGAGACCCAATTCTGGAAACTTCAGAACAAATTCAGGAAATTTATTCTTAAAATTTTGTTTCTCTAGAACCACTGTTAGTACTAAATCATGCTAATCTCAGTACTAATCTGTATTAGTCATGCACCTTCCAAAAGAAAAAAACCCAGAACCAACTAGATGCTTAGATGGATATGTAGACACATAGGTACATTTATTGTAAGAAATTGGTTTATGTGATTACAGAGACTGAGGAGTCCAAAATTTGCAGTTGGCAAGCTAGAGACCCAGGGAAGTTGGTAATGTAGGTCCAGCCCAAATCCAAAGGCCTAAATACCAGGAGAGCTGATGGTAGTCTGAGTCTGAGTCCCAGTCTGAGTCCAAAGGCAGAAGGACACTGATATCCTGTTCAAAGACTATCATAGAGAAACAATTACTTATTACTCAAACTTTCATTCCATTCAGGCCTTCAAGGGATGATATGGGGTCCACCTACAATGTGGAGAGCAATCTGCTTTACTCAGTCATACCTGGGAGGCTTCAAGACATCTGAGGATGATGTTAAACTTCCTTCAGACATGGAACTAAATTTTGATTCAATTTTATCCAACTGTCTTGGGAAAAGGGGAACGCTGTACCGAATGGATGGTTTAAATTATTTTGTTATAATCATTATAAAAATGTGTACATCTGTGGACAAAAAGAAACAATGAATGAGCCAAATACATACTTGGAAATTCACGAAAATGTTAGATTTATATAGACATAATCTGATAAGCTTTGAAATTTTTAAAAAATGCTTTTCGAATAAGCTCAGTGTTTACAATAGTCTTCTTTCTTTTCCTTATCAAAGGCTCTGCCATCTGAAAATATTCAAACCATGAGCTTCATGGGCCCTGCCTGTGAGAAAATGTGCATTTTCCACGTAAAATCCATTTCCTTGTCAGATAATTTACAACTCACCCTGTTTAAAGACTCTGTATTTAAAGCTAGAAGATTTATCACACAGCAAGTTCAACCTCAGGAATTCCATATAAGTCCACAAGCACATGTGTCTGAAAACTGTTGAGTAAGTAAATTCAATGATGAAAACTGTAATTTATATCAAGGGTGAGAAATACTCTCTTTGTAGGTCTATTGTCAATGACTAATGTATGAAGAATTAATGCAGTTGATCATTTAAATAGTGCTACGCATGGATCTGTTTCCATTGGCCTGTGGACAAGAACATGTGTCAGTAAAAAAAAAGAGTTTTGAAATAAATCTCAGATATTATGATTGTTTCATTTTCTCTAATAAAATGTAAACATTTATTCATTCTTGGAAAATAATTTTGAATAGAGGTATATTCAGGTATATGTGTTATATTCCTTTATTGTTAACTATATAAGCATTAGTTTTGTTAATTAAATGTAATGTGGCTTTTGTGGAAAGAAAAAACACTAGCCTGAAGCTGAACTGGTCACTTTTCAGTTTTGTCGTTGGTGGGTGTGGACAGACATGATGTAATTCTTTGGAGAATTGAGACAACTTGGGAGATTTACCGGGCACATGTGATTGTATTTCCATTAGTGAAATTGTCACACATTAAAGACAGAGTAGGCATATTAGAGCTAAAATATATTCAAAGGACCTTTATCAAATAAATGTCAGTTGTGGAAATAAATGTTAAGTTGGAATATATGAAAGATAAATGGAAAATAAATGGAGACCATTCATTCATGGACAGGTAGAGAAACATTCAGTGAAAGCTAAAAAGATTGAAATAGGGTTGGCCAGGCGCGGTGGCTCACTCCTGTAATCCCAGCATTTTGGGAGGTCGAGGCGGGTGGATCACGAGGTCAGGAGATTGAGACCCTCCTGACTAACATGGTGAAACCCAGTCTCTACTAAAAGTAAAAAAAAAAAAATAGAATTAGCCAGGCGTGGTGGCGGGTGCCTGTAGTCCCAGCTACTGGGGAGGCTGAGGCAGGAGAATGGTGTGAACCCAAGAGGCGGAGCTTGCAGTGAGCCAAGATCACACCACTGCACTCCAGCCTGGGTGACTGAGCAAGACTCTGACCATCTCAAAAAAAAAAAAAAAAAGTTTGAAATAGAGTCATGAAAGCCAATTTATTTGTTTTGAGATAAGTGACATTTAGATAACAACTTGAAACATTGATAGGAAAGTTCCAGTAGGATGGGAATGATTGAAAGGACAAGAGAGTGGGGAAATAATTGACAGGAGGTGCCAGGAGGTGGAAGGAGAGCACAAGTAGACAGATTTTACTTTCCCAGAGGGATTCCTCAACTGGATTGGAAGGGGAGCAACAAAAAGTGACTGGGACATAGCGTGATTTTAAAGGCAGAATGCATCAAAGTCTGGGGGTAGTTGATGCAGAAGACTTTGAACAAATGTGAATACGTCTTTACGGAATGTTCCCATCCTGCACCAATATAAGTGTGCTGCTAAACCCGGGAGAGCTCTCTGGAAGGGACTTCCTTGCTAGTGTTACAGGAAAGGGGTCCCTATACAGACCCCAAGAGAGGGTTCTTGGATCTCGTGAAAGAAAGAATTCAGGGCCAGTCAGTGGTGCAAAGCAAAAGCAAGTTTATTAAGGAAGTAAAGTGGTGAAAGAGCAGCTACTCCATAGACAGAGCAGGGAGTTCCCAAAAGGAAGAAGAGAAATGCGTCCACCCTAGGTAGGATACTTGTTTATATATAAGATAAATAAAGATCATGGGAAGATGTGCTATGCTACAAGGGTTTGTGATAAAGGATTAATTTTCTTATGTTTTGCAAGGATCGATATTATTATCTTTAAAGCAAAATTAGGAATGATTCTGTTCTCAAGATAACAGGATATCAGGACAGTCCCAAGTCTGGGCCTGTTTAGTAAACACTATCAATCTGTTCACTTAACAGTAAACATCTAGAGGCTAGGGATGCCTAACTTTCTGGGAATGCAGCCCAGCAAGTCCTAGCCTTATTTTCTTAGCCTTCACTCAAGATGGAGTCATTCTGGCTGCAAAGCCTTTGACACTAGGAAAAGCACAAATTTTATAAGTGGAACAATTTGGAAACAAGTCTCAGGTAGTCTTTCTTTAGACACAACACGACTTTGACATACAATTTGCAAATAATGCTTTGCAACCACGTCAATAGTGGTATCTTGAGGGGAACTACAGAATTTGAAAATAAATGTACTCTTTACCTAATTACTAAATTTTTTTCATTTATTCTTATCTCTTACAAATATGATTATATTTGTTTAGGAATAAAAATTTGTTTCTTAAGGAGTTCATCTATTTTGTTGTAGTTCCCATTGGAAAACACATTGCTTTTTGTTGGAATAGTATAATCCCAGTAAGTGACCTGTATACATGAAAGCTAAGAATAGAAACAAGTAATGGTAGCTCAGAGGCTCAGGTTGGAACATAATGGCTCTGCCTCCTGAGACAGTCTTACATTATCACTATCCGCATTCAACTAGTTCAAAATTCAAGCTTAGCGGATTTTTTTCCACAGTAGTCATGCTAATGTAAATAGCACATTTGCAGTGAAAATGTTCTAGTTTTATTCTTAAGATGTTTTAGAGCAGTGCTTCTCAAATTTTAAGGTGCAAGATCCTTACGATCATGTTAAATGCAGATTCCAAGTCAATGTAAGTGTAAGTAGGGAAGTCTGCATTTAAAACAAGCTCCCAAGTGAGGTTGGTGCCTTGCATAGTAAAGTTGTCGTTTGCAGTTAGATACCTGCTTACCAACAGAAAGTGACTAGTTAAGAAGGAACACATGCTCACCAAATGTTTATCTCAATAAATTTCTTTACACAGACTTATTAAAATCAACTTAACATACGATATACATGACACATATAACATCCCAGTCTTTAGAAAAATAAATCGAATTTTTTTTGTCTGCCATATATGCCAAATAAATGGAAAACTGAAGATAATTTTTTTGGTTAAAATTTGGTCTAGCATTAAAATTAGTTTGAAGGGTATTTTTCTGAGAAATGAATCTCTCTTTCTCCATATATATTAAAACATATATATAATATTTAGTATTTAACTTTAATTTGAAGTAACATTTGCAAGAACAACGCTGTAAGGTAGTTTCCAGGGACCAAATTGTTAAAATAGATGTTTGTAATCAATATTTAACTGATGTGAACATTTTGCATTATGACAGAACAGAGCCCTCAGAAATAATGCTGCATATCTACAACTACCTGATCTTTGACAAACCTGACAAAAACAAGCAATGGGGAAAGGATTCCCAATTTAATAAATGGTGCTGGGAAAACTGGCTAGCCATATGTAGGAAGCTGAAGCTGGATCCCTTCCTTACACCTTATACAAAATTAATTCAAGATGGATTAAAGACTTACATGTTAGACCTAAAACCATAAAAACCCTAGAAGAAAACGTAGGCAATACCATTCAGGACATAGGCATGGGCAAGAACTTCATGTCTAAAACACCAAAAGCAATGGCAACAAAAGCCAAAATTGACAAATCGGATCTAATTAAACTAAAGAGCTTCTGCACAGCAAAAGAAACCACCATCAGAGTGAACACGCAACCTACAGAATGGGAGAAAAATTTTGCAACCTACTCATCTGACAAAGGGCTAATATCCAGAATCTACAATGAACTCAAACAAATTTACAAGAAAAAAACAAACAACCCCATCAAAAAGTGGGTGAAGGATATGAACAGACACTTCTCAAAAGAAGACATTTGGCCGGGCGTGGTGGCTCACGCTTGTAATCCCAGCACTTTGGGAGGCCAAGGCGGGCGGATCATGAGGTCAGGAGATCGAGACCACAATGAAACCCTGTCTCTACTAAAAATACAAAAAAAAAAAATTAGCCGGGCGTGATGGCGGGTGCCTGTAGTCCCAGCTACTCAGAGAGGCTGAGGCAGGAGAATGGTGTGAACCTGGGAGGCGGAGCTTGCAGTGAGCCGAGACTGCACCACTGCACTCCAGCCTGGGGGACAGAGCAAGACTCCATCTCAAAAAAAAAAAAGAAGACATTTATGCAGCCAACAGACACATGAAAAAATGCTCATCATCACAGGCCATCAGAGAAATGCAAATCAA
>NW_026652285.1:41051104-41133529 GCF_009828535.3 Hylobates moloch
GATAGACTGGATTAAGAAAATGTGGCATATATACACCATGGAATACTATGCAGCCATAAAAAAGGATGAGTTCATGTCCTTTGTAGGGACATGGATGAAGGTGGAAACCATCATTCTCAGCAAACTATCTCAAGGACAAAAAACCAAACACCGCATGTTCTCACTCATAGGTGGGAATTGAACAATAAGAACACATGGACACAGGAAGGGGAACATCACACACCGGGGCCTGTTGTGGGGTGGAGGGATGGGGGTGGATAGCATTAGGAGATATACCTAATGTTAAATGACAAGTTAATGGGTGCAGCACACCAACATGGCACATGTATACATAACAAACCTGCATGCTGTGCACATGTACCCTAAAACTTAAAGTATAATAATAATTTTTTAAAAACGGAATTCTTATTTGAACTCTGCATTAGCTGAAAGTTCAGTGCATTCTGCAGCTTTCATATGAATTTCTTCCACTACATTAGGTTCTAGATTTTAATATTTGTAGAGTTGGCTGCAGGCAGTAGGGAAAATGCCTTTTGTTCTTAGAAGTCATGAGAATTAAGGGGTCACAAGGCGATTTGGTGCCTTTAAGCCAGATTTCATCCTGTGAAATCCAAGAGCAGATTTTTTTTTTTTTTAACCAAAATTAGTTACTTTAAGAAATGAAGAATAGAAATTCCTTTAACAAAGACAATTCTGTCTGGTAATCTAGTTGACATAAAGGTAATAAGATATCGAATTTTTTAATGATTTCTTTGAGTCTAGGATGTGCCCAAGGAAACCTGTCCCTTGGCAGGAAAATAGCAGACATTTTCTTGAAACTATTGACTCTGCAACAACTTAGATAAATCTCAATGGCGTTATGGTGAGTGAACAAAGTCATTCAAAAAGTTCACACTGTATTGATTCCATTATATGACATTCTCAAAAGATAAAACTATAGGGATAGAAAATAGATCTGTGATTGCCAGTGCTTGGTGGCATAAGGGAGGCTTTGATAAAGAGGCAGCACATGGGAATTTTTTTAGGGTGATAGAAATGTATCTTATTGTGGTGATAGTTATATACATGTCTTACAATTTATAGAAATGTGCGCCAGAAAAAGGTCAATTTTACTGTATGATAATTATAAAAACAAAAGAAAATAGAAAAAAGTGTGAGACAAAAAATATTAATTTACCTCAGAAACTAAATGAGCTTTTCCCATTGTATTGAGCTGAGGATTTATGAAAATTGCTTTCTTCCATATGCAGCCAGGCATGAAGCTGACTTCTGCCTCCATTCCCTGGAAGAATACATCGGGGAAATGGTGGTAATAGAAGATGTGACTCTGTTTCCTGGATTTAGATGCCATTACTGCAAGAGCACAGAGGGTTTCATGTAGTTGCAGACAGAAACTATAATGAAAATATTACTTAACAATGTATCACTTTATATTTCTTCTTTCTTTTTTTCTTTTTTTGAGATGGAGTCTTGCTCTGTCGCCCAGGCTGGGGTGCAGTGGCACAGTCGAGGCTCACTGCAACCTCTGCCTCCCGGTTCAAGCGATTCTCCTGCCTCAGCCTCCTGAGTAGCTGGGATTACAGGCACATGTCACCAGGCCTGGATAATTTTTCTATTTTTAGTAGAGACGGAGTTTCACCATGTTGGTCAGGATGGTCTCGAACTCCTGACCTCATGATAGGCCCACCTCAGCCTCCCAAAGTGCTGGGATTACAGGCGTGAGCCACCGTGCTCGGCCACTTTATATTTCTTTGAATATAATATCCCAAGTAAGAATCTGGGATTGTGGACTGGGCGTGGTGACTCACGCCTGTAATCCCAGCTACTTGGGAGGCTGAGGCAGGAGAATCGCTTGAACCTGGGAGATGGAGGTTGCTGTGAGCCACGATAGCGCCACTGCACTCCTCCAGCCTGGGCCACAGAGTGAGACTTGGTCTCAAAACAAAACAAAACAAAACAGAATTTGAGATTGTGTTTAAATATAGTAAGTGCATTTGATAATCAACTGCATGGCAGTCAAATCTTAAATTCTAAAACCATTACATCTCTGAGTCAAAAAATTGTATTTGTGGTAGTATTATGAAAGAAAAATTATCACCAACAACATCTCAGGGCATTGTAAAAAGTGTTGCTGATTCTTTTCATTAGGGTGGTAATTGCTAATTAAAGCCTAATGTATAGTGGTCTATAAGGGCTTTTTTTCCCTCCATGTTGGAAAAAAACACGGTGTAAGGACAAAGCTGGTGTATGTTAAATTAGCCCTGATGCAGATTGGCTTTCCACATTCCGTATAAGGAATCTGAGGTTTATTTTTTTTTATTTTATTTTTTTCTGAGATGGAGTCTCCCTCTGTCGCCCAGGCTGGAGTGCAGCTGCGCGATCTCTGCTCACGGCAAGCTCCGCCTCCCGGGTTCACACCATTCTCCTGCCTTAGCCTCTCGAGTATCTGGGACTACAGGCGCCTTCCACCACACCCGGCTAATTCTTTTTTTTTTTTCTTTTTTTTTTGTGTGTATTTTTAGTAGAGATGGGGTTTCACCGTGTTAGCCAGGATGGTCTCGATCTCCTGACCTCGTGATCCGCCTTCCTCAGGCTCCCAAAGTGCTGGGATTACAAGCGTGAGCCACCGCGCCTGGCCAGGAATCTGAGGTTTAGGGCGTTGAAGGAATTTGCCCAAAGTCCAGGCACTGGTCAAGAGAAACCATGCTGAGAACCCAGTCTCATAGCTCCAAGCGTGTCTTGACACAGTCAGGTACTCCCTGCTCTCTGCTAAAGGAAGTGAGTAGTTACCATCATTTAGTCATCCACTCATTCAACTAGTATATATCGAATAGAACCTAGGTGACAGGTGCTGCTCCTGGCAGAAGGCGCTGTTCTATTAATAGATGCTGGGGTTGTTTCTCTCATTAGAAATATATTAAACCCTGTACAAAAACAAATGTCTTCCTTTGAGTTTCCTTTGCACTTCCAGAGTTTAGCTAAAAATGCCGATCAAGTGAAAGCAGTTTTCTGCTCGGAATCTGCAAATAAACGTGGATTCTGAGAATTATTATTTTAGAAATTAAATCTTCCCTTCAATTATGTATAAATAACTTGAAATTACTAGAAATTGAAATCAAAGAAAATCTGGAATTACTGAAAATTTTATTTGGAGTTTATTAAAGAATGAAATTATACACACAAAAATACATATATACACGTATACTAACAAATACTAATTCTTTATATCATGCCAACAAAAAGCAATTCTATTGTTTCTGTTCCTACAACACCTAGCTTTACTATTTAATTTTATGTTAAATTTTGATTATTTACATTTAAACATAATGAGAATGCTTTTGGGTCATTGAAAGAACATGATAGTATCATAAATAAATATTGTAAAATATTAAATATTACTACTAATAAAGTAAATAATTAAAATACTAGTAAATATGGTCTCAATCATTAAATGTAATGATATTTTTATTTTGATCCTTAGCCAAGACTGATCTTTTCATACAACGTCGTTAGAAGGCACTGATTTATATTATTGTTTCAGCACCAGGCTGGTAGTGCCTCCTAGGAAATAAGCAACTCCCCACATCAGAACGGGCAATGGGAACAACCAGAAGCCGCATGGAGATCTGGCACGGGGGCCAACGAGGGCAGAACGGGAGTCAGCATTGTGCTCACGGCTCTCTGTTAGCCATGAGGCCTGGTACACCCGCATTCCCTCCACCTTTCCTATGTTCCAGGGGATTTATGAAAGTTTTTTTTTTTTTTTTTTTGAGACAGAGTCTCACTCTGTTGCCCAGGCTAGAGTGCAGTGGTGCGATCTCGGCTCACTGCAACCTTCACCTCCTGGGTTCAAGTGATCTCCTGCCTCAGC
Source organism: Hylobates moloch (assembly GCF_009828535.3). NCBI lineage: Eukaryota > Metazoa > Chordata > Mammalia > Primates > Hylobatidae > Hylobates > Hylobates moloch. The sequence continues at coordinate 41,054,976 of NW_026652285.1, forward strand.
CTCCTGAGTAGCTGGGATTACAGGAGTGCACCACCACGCCCAGCTAATTTTTTTGTATTTTTAGTAGAGATGGGGTTTCACCATGTGGGTCAGGCTGGTCTCGAACTCCAGACCTCAAATGATCCACCCACCTCGGCCTCCTGACGTGCTGGGGTTACAGGCGTGAGCTACCGTGCCTGGTGCAACAATCACCTTTGACACTTCATATTAGAGCAGAGAATGTCTTTCCTCTTGATTGTTCAAGAAAAAATATATAAATGTATACATTCATTTCTATACAATTATGAGCTAAACAATAGTGAATATATCTTATTATATTTAAATAAAATTTAAGTAACAATTTTATTTCATCATTTCTAATAAATAGTATGAGTTAAATAGATACTATGAGTAGAATTTGTTGTGTGGATAAATGGAAGTAAGCATGGATATGTTTGTATATAATAAAATACAGTCAGCATGAATTGTATCCAATTTTTAAATAAACATAAAATTATAAATTAAAATTAACCAGCCATACCAACCCATTTGAATCTATAGTTTCCTACAAGGGAATGAAAGGCAAAGTAATAGTGAGCCTCCAAATGTTTCAGTCACGAAGTGTAGAGCACCCACAAATCGTCTCACCTCTCTGTGGGGGCGCTGTGGGGCACCCCGGCTTCACTAGTGGTGCTTCTCTGAGCTCATGCCTGCACCCTTTCTGCTGGAAGCCTGAACAATGATGCAGAGATACTGTTTTCTTTGTTGTAGAAAACAGCAGAAGGTATGTGCTCACGAGAGCAATATCAGATCCTCATCAGCTGTGGCTTGCTATCTCCAGCACATCAATGAATGGAGAAAATAAGATTTAAACAAAGGTCAGTGTCTCCATTCTCTAACATTTTACTCAAAATATTGGTTAGGTTAGACTCCACACCCACCAAAACCCAAAAGACATTCCATCTCACAGATGCTCTACATTCTTTCAATACAGAAACTGTACCACAAAGCCTACAATATACACTTGCTTTAGTAAAATAATTGGTCCAGTTAGTAAAAAATGAGTTGAATTAGTGTTCTCCCTCTCACAGATTATAACTTTTTTCAAATACAGAGATGTTTACAGAATTTATCTGAGGTGATTTCTGTGTATCTCTGAAAACACCTTTGTAATAGTAGGCGCACCCTGGCTAGTGGCTCTCAGCCCTGGCTGCTCACTGGCGTCACCAGGAGAGCTCTGGGCATACTGAGGCCTGAGCCCTTCCCCCGGACACCAATTTAATGGGACTGCGGTGTGGCCTGGGCATGGATGTTTTTAGAAGCATCTGCTGATAGATAAGCAATAAATATGAGTTTATGAACTACACATGGTGATTTGATTTCCTTGGATTCTTCCCTGATTTTCTGATCCATTGCCCCGTATATGAACAGACCAACTTCTAGTGTGTGAAAAGACCAACAGGATATTAACCTGGCTAAGTGTCTTTGAAAATATAAACGGAGGGAGCATGCCTGGAAAGAGTTATGAAAACAAAACAAAATATGCACCTGAGAGGGGCACAAAGGAAGCAGGCGAATGTAGGGTCTTTAAGAAGTCACTGCTGATTTTGAGTTTCTCTGAGTACACATTAAAGGAAGTCATTGCAGTTTTCTATGTACTGTGCATTTGGATATTTTCACAATCTGAAACAATAATTCACAGTTTTGGGAAGGGGAACAGATAATGCATTCTAACGTAGCATCTTTACTTTCTCTATTATTAGAAACATTATAAAAATCTATCTTTATTTGGGTTGGCATGGTGGCTCACAGCTGTAATCCAGCACTTTGGGAGGCTGAGACGGGCGGATCGCTTGAGGTTGGGAGTTTGAGACCAGCCTAGCCAATATAGTGAAACCCTGTCTCTAGTAAAAGTACGAAAAAAATTAGCCGGGCGTGGTGGCGCATGCCTGTAGTCCCAGCTACTCGGGACGCTGAGGCAGGAGAATCGCTTGAACCCAGGAGGCAGAAGTTGCCATGAGCCAAGATCACGCCACTGCACTCCAGCCTGAGAAATAGAGTGAAACCCCATATAAAAAGAAAAAAGAAAAAAATTCTCTTTACTTGGAGTTTGTCAAATGTATTACCGCTTTGATTATTATTAGTGAAATTTGATGAGTTATATCAAATGATCAGTGATAGCAGATAATATCTACAAGATTTAATGATTAACTATAAGGAAAGAGAAGAGAAAGGAATAGATTTCTAAGTCAAATTCCATTGATAATGATGAGAGTCGTAGGGGGAAGGAGTCAATGTGTAGGAGAAAAAACATTTGGTTTAGGACATGCTGAATGTGAAGAGCCTGTGATAAAGGATAGGATAATATGAAAAGCTTCCAAAAGGAGTACACCAGATTATGAGATCTATCTTTTTCCCAAACTAATAAAGGGAAAAAATATCAACTCCATTGTTAATTCTCCATTGATCCTGATGAAACATCAGTACTGCTGATGAGATGTAAAAATAAAAAGCAGCAAGACTAAAGTTCTCCAAGATTCCTCTAGGATATGTTTGGTGTCTGCATTTGGATTTAGTGTTATTTTATCTATGTTATTCAAGATGCTTTCTATTTGGAACCCCAAGACAAATGGTTTAATGGCTTGCTCTGACTATTTCCACAGAACAACCACCCACAATTTAGTGGCTTAAAAAATGACAGCATTAATTTTGTTCATGAACATGCAATAACTCCGCATGGTTTGGGGATGGCTCAAAGAGCAGGGGTGAGGATCATCTGCAGGCTCATCCACTCACACATCTAGTGGTTGATACTAGCTGTTGGATTTCCACGTGGCTCTTCAGCTTCCTCCCAGCGTAGTAGATGGATTCAATGGTGAGTATACCAGGAGAGCAGAAGGGAGCCAGGCATTGGTGTCTGGCCTTTCCTAACTGAGCTGAGGAAGTCAGATAGTGTCATTTCTACCATATTACAGTCATTAGAAGTGAGCCAGTAAATCTGGCCCATATTCAAAGAGAGGGAAATTAGACTCTATTTTTAAATAAGTGTCAAAGAATTTAAGGGCATATTTTCAGACTGCCAGAGGGATCTCAGAAGGCTCTGCCACCTATAAACAACTATTTCTTTGCATTTTAATAGAATGTTTAAGAGAAATCATAGCTGAAGCTGAGGTTATATTTTGGAGTCATCATAGTGAAAGAAATAAAGTACATGCAATTTGATATTTCAGAGCATTTTTTCCCTTTGTCCAAGACATTTTAAATTTGAAAAATGGTTTTGGCAGTTTTGTAAGAGATATTATGTAAATTGAAAGGAGAAGATGAGTTTTGGGGTCAATCTTAAAAATTCATTTTGGAGAAGCAGAGCATTTGCACAGCATCCCTCTGATTTGATGCTATTTGTATAAAAGAGCTGTGCTTTCCCAGGAGTGGAAACTACGTTATTGGAAAAATATAGGCTCTTTAGGGTAAATGATAGCACAAAGATAGTAAATGTCTCTTCATTTGAAATAACCTTTGTGGAAATGCTATTATTCTCAATATATTGTAAAAGAGATGAATCAGAACAGTGTTAGAAACTATTTAATGGATCATCTATCTGTGACATATTATAAAGCTAAATGTTGAATTGGCACTTGGCTAAAGGAGGCATCATGGCCAGAAAGGGTTCAGCTTTGGAATCCACAACGCTGGTTTTGAATCTTGGTTTGACTTTTCTTTGCCGAGAGATTTTGAAGTTTTGTTATGAGGAATAGAGCACAATTCCTGGTCTCTGCTCCCTGGCTGACACTCAGAAACTGAGACTTGTCATTAAGATTGTGATGGTGAGATGATGATGAGAAATTGTTTGACTATTTCAGGAATAGTAGAAATTATTAAAATATTGAGTTGTACCCATGAGACTATGTGGCCAGGCAAGAAGAATGAGATAGGCCCTTTCTTCAAAGTATATGATTTTTTTATTAGTGAAGAAACTATTCATAAACACTTGAAAACAAAGCATATTCAAAGTTTTAAACTGTACCTAAAAGACAGTGCCATAGGAGATGTGAGACTTTGCTAAAAACTTTGACCCTAAAATGGGAAAGTCATGAAAAATGAATTATTTTAAGGGTCTAATTTATTGTATTTTTTGATTCATATGAATTTCCCTTGACAATGTTAATTCAGTTATCAGGGCAAATGAAAAAATAAGCTTTGTAAATTAAAATACAGAAATATTTACAAATTGTGGCTTGTCTCTGGAACTTTTATAATGGGATATTATATTTTAACATAATGTTGGCATAAAATATTATAACCAAGATATCAGCAACATAGTTACAAGTTGTTCTTTCAAAACACAGGGTCATAACTCACAGGTACCTAATTTCAAAATACTTGGCATAATTTACAATTTATAAATCTATAATCTCTTTAAGGCTAATTGTTCTAATGCATAATTAATGCACTCATGCCATGACTAACTTTTAAGAATGTTGCATTTTCCACACCAGTTTATTGATAACCTAAAATATTGCAGTCATTCTTTTAAAAAGTTGTTAAAGATGTCTCTGTAAAATATAATGGCAAATGCTAGCTATTTTATGAATGGGAATTACAATAGTAAATAGTAAAACTGAAAATATTTTCCAAGAATAAATGTGCTTCCTGTGGGTTTGATCAGCACATCTGATTGAAGATTTGAGGTGAGATACATTGTCCCCATTAAGTTTAAGGGTTTCAGTGGAAAATTAGCTGATCTACTTTTTGAAATGCAGAGCATTTGTGAAAATGCCAAATGCATCTCTACTAGAATCTTATCCGTGAGCAAATGAGTAATGTAAGTCAGATACAATGGTTAATTCTGTGGTTTGCCAAATCTGTACACTTTCCTGTTACTTTGTAGATTGTAAAATAATGATGCAGGGTTCACCCTAATGATCAATTGTTTTCCTTACTAAAATGTAAGCATTTAAAAGATCTGCCTAATTTTTTCTCAGTGTATGTTAGGCAGATCTATACTTCCAACTCCTAAAGCATTCTTCTAAAGCAGTTTTTTAGAGCACACACTAATGGCTTATCAATTAAGCAAACATGATCAGTATTGAGCACTTGCTCTGCTCCAGGATGCCGGTGCTAGGTTCATGTGCATCAGGGAGACAGAGTCATTGTCCTCATGAAGCTTATATGGGGGCAGATTGATTGAACTGATACCTCTGATTCCCTTTTAAGCCTGTAAGCAGCTGCTCTATAAAGCAGGTATTTCAAACACAACCACCTTCAGAGACGAGGTGATTCTGCTGAGTGGGTGAAGCAGGCCAGGCATGAGGCTGCAAGCAGTGGTTTAGACCAGTTCATTGGAGAATCTATGCCTTATTAAAAGTATTTCCTTCCAAAAATGTGAAAGGAAGACGTGTCCTTTTCCCCAAATCATTTAGAAAGCTTGCTTTGTCACCTCTGCTTCTAAGGAGTCCCGGTTGGTCTCCAAAAGGAAGCTTTCTCTAAAGAACAGTGCAGTACAAAGTAAGACGGGACAAGACTCAGGGGTCCCACTCCTGAGCTTCTCAGCCACTTGCCCACCTCAGGTAAACACTGAGCCGGTGGTCTTTCAGTCATTCCAGGTCTGATGTTCTACAGTTTTGTCAGGTTATCTGGGAGAAATTTTGATGCTGAAGAGTCCCAAAAGTAGGAGAAGCATTTCAAACTGAGGTCTAAGATGTTTTCGAGTTGTAGCAGAGTTGCCTTGAAGAAGGTAACTCGGGCTTTGCCCTTTGCCCTCACCTGCAGCCAGCACATCCATACCTCACCTCTAATACAGCAACCCCTGTTTGACATGTTGTATATATTAAGCTTTTACTCAAGATGTCATTTAATGAAAAGGATTTTGCTGCTTAAAAAGCAGTGGCAAATAGTAGCTAGCCCCTTGAATACGCAGTCCTGTAAGATTTGAGCACATGATTTTTTAGAAAAATAAGAGAAAATTATAACCTCACTTGACCTGTTGGGATATTGACATCACTGTCAGATTTCACAAAGCCACATGTGCGTCTGGTGAAATCCCAGATCCACCCTTTCTAACTGTATGCTCTTAGGTAGCTAATTAATTTTTCTAGGACTCAGTTTTCCATTCATTAAATGGGAAACTTACCACATAGGGCTTTTGAGAGGGTTACATGAGTCAATACAAGCAGAGAACTTAGTACTTTCCCTGTCACGTAGTAAGCACTCCTTGTTATCCTTGGATTTTGTGGTACTTTGGAGGAGAATGGCACTCAGATCTCTGTTGGTATAATTTTTACCAAAGTAAAATTTGGTTGAAATAGCATTCAGATTTAGACTTAAGGAGAGGATATTTCTTAGAAAGGAAGGCTAAGCTTAATGGGGGAGAAGAGTTTTCAGTGAGGCCTTGGGGCAGGGGACTGACTCCACTGGGCATTACTTGTGCAAAAGGGATAAAATGTAGAGATAGTTTTTTTTTCTGGTATATTTATTCCAGTTTGGCTAGAGGCATCTATTGTTAAAGTCAGTGTTGTACTTTTATTTTGTGAAATCATATTTCTGAGTCCTGAACAAAAGACTTTCAAGATAGATTTTACTGACAGAGAAATTGAGTGCCACATTCCATAGCTTTGCATATAGAGCTTCACATACAAAGCTCTTTGCATCTCAAGGGCTAAGCCAGGCTGACTTAAAGCAAGTAGCTTTCCTGTAAACTGTAAAGTAAAACAGACAGGAAACAGCTATGAAGGTGAGAAAAATGCCTCCTGCAGAAGAGCAGACATAGGGGAGTGTAAATAGTATACCCTGCCTAGACCCTGAGAAGGACCGAGACCTGCATGCTGCACATTGAGAGGGACGTAGCTGCGGATGCTCATTACTTGGGATTTTCAGTGATGCCTCAATCCACAATTTCCTAAAAAAAAAAAAAAAAAAAAGTCTTTAAAATATGTGCATCTAGGAATCAAAGTGTCATTCAATGGCTTATTGGTCCTCAAATGACAGCTTGGGGTTACATCTTATTTTCTATGTCATGGAGTACTCCTACATTATATTCATTCCAGGAGAATTAACTATGTCAATTCTTATGTGCATCTCTTCCTTAGCTGATTATTCGTTAGGGAAAAAGCTTTTGCTTGTTTATTAACCTGTCTCCTTTCTACTCTTCTGATTATTATTTTGTAACCAAAACAGGATTTTAAAATTCATAGACACTAAAATATTCTAGACTTTTAGCACTGGTTTCTAATATTTTGGGAGGAGAAGTTTCATTTTTTCTTGAAAATGAAGGTGTAAAGATACTAAATTCCTTGAGTGGAACATCTGGGCTTCATAGAAACTTTGGAGCTATACGATAGTTAGAGAGAATGTAGACAGAGTTTCTCATTCTAGATAGATAATGAAACTGAGGCCCAGAGAGGGTGAGTGACTTGTAGAAGGTCCCCCAGTGAGTAGCAGATCCTGGATGCATGCAGCATTGCTAACTCTGAGAGCTAAGTCCTCGGCATGCCGCCACCTTCACTACACCACACAATACAGGGGAAGGGGTGCATCTCTAGAATACGGCTGGAAAATACACTAGGGAAAACTTTAGATCCACTAGCAGAGTCCAGTGCTCCTCTTGGAGGAAGTGACCAGAAAGAATAAGGCACAATCAGCTGTTGAAGAAAAGCTGATTTCTCAGCCAGATTATATACATTATCATCCATGTTAGTTACCTTTGCTGAATAATTCGCTCCTCAACTCAGCTCTCTGAAGAAACCTCCAGGAATTAGCAGGGGTTTGAGTAGAGATGGCATGTGTTTGGGCCCTGATGAAAATGATAAAATTGTGGCCTGGTTGCAGTTTGTGTGCTGAAGGAAGAGCATGATGCAGTTCATTGGTATGAAAAATGAATCCAACTAAAACCTAAACATTAAAACTTGGCCTTTATTACCAAACTGAAAGTGCTTCCAATTGAGACTCCCTGGGTTTTAATTGTTCTTCAGGAAAACTAGATGTTGTCAGAGTAGAAGGTTAATGTCTGTTCACAGTCTGGAGTTTTCGGAATAACTTCCTTCACAGCGTGTGTGTTTGAAACATAAAAAGGGATTTTTGGTTTGTATATAGTTAGTGGGATTACGACTACCTCTCTAGATGCTTTCAACAAATATTTAAGAAATCCATAAGGTCTAATATTTAAAACAGAATAAACATTTAAATTTAAGATATGTTGACCATTTTGGTAAAACATTTAAAAAATAAACTATCATGAACTGACAAAACCAACATCATTTAAAAAAATTCAACATGGTGACAACTTTATGAGACTTACACCATAGACCAAATTTGTAACTTTAGCCTTGATACATTACTGCTTGTAAATAGAAATGTTCTTACTACAAAGTAATGTGCTCACATACACCCAAAATTTATTAAAGGCATGTCAACAACCAAATTCTGTGGTAGAAGGTTTTTCATACATTATTTTACATAACCTTTGAGGAATTCTAATTTCATATTCCCATTTTCAGAAGAGTTGGTTTGTTACTGAATTCAACAAATGAGTGTGAGCAGGGGCCTGGAGTACTTAAAAAGAATAAACAAAATGCCTTTAAATCAGAAACACAAAATTGCTAGTAATTTCAGTTAATTGCACTTTACTCCGTGTAGCTACAATTGTAGATATCTAGAAAAAATATCTATGCTAAAAGCCTGCCATCTGGAAAAGTCGAAAGAATGATGAGCTGGTATTAAATTTCAGTACTCCTGGCATATGGAGTATCTCTGCCATGTTAAGAGCAGACCTTGGTATGAGACTGACTCTGGGCTTTACATATGAATTTGGAATTGCCAATATCTCTACTTGAACTATGTGAGACAATAAAAGTGCTCCCTTATACACTTTAGATAATGGGCCCTTTGGGGGATCTGATGTTCATTCCGCCTTTCCCAGAAAAATACAACTATAATAAAATGTGATCAGTTTCAGTTTATTTATTGCTGATCTTTTATTTTTGTTTTAATTTAACATGGCAATCCACTTTCTATAGTCAAAAGTGCAATTTAAAGAACTCTAACAACTCACAATCTAGAAGAACGTCTTTGGAAATTTTAGGATTCAAATCTAAAACAAATCTTGAGATGTCTTTTTCCTAGATTGTACTGATGTTACAAGTGCCTTATGTAATACCCAGCTCTTCCCCGTGGAGATTTCTCAGTGAAAGAGCCACAGCACATGTTCACAAGAGCATCAAGAATAACAGGGCCAGTACCTAGGAAGAAAGATTGGCTAGCATTCTCTCTCCCCCATCAAATATAAACGGATTTAGCACAGGGATTTGGTTTAATTCACTACTGCCAGCACCTAGAACGATGCTTGAAATTTTTAATATGACCAATGCACAATTCAAGAGGAAATAATAACATTGTATTAGTCTGTTCTCACACTGCTATAAAGACATGCCTAAGACTTGGTAATATATGAAGAAAAGAGGTTTTTGACTCACAGTTCCACAGGCTGTACAGGAGGCATTGCTGGGGAGGCCTCAGGAAACTTACAATCATGGCAAAATGTGAAGGGGAAACTCACATCTTCACATGACTGATAGGAAAGAAAGAGCGGGCAGGTGCTATACACTTTGACAACCATCAGGTCTCTTGAGAACTCACTATAATGAGAATAGCAATAGCAAGAGGGAAGTCTGCTCCCACGATTCAATCACCTCCTCTAACATTGTGGATTACAATTCGATAAGAGACGGGTGGAGACACAGTGCCAAACTATATCAAACATGAGTACGTGAAAGTAGTTATTGTGATAAAACATGTTTTAACCAACATACAATTAGTTATACGATTTTTATAATGTTTTCAGTGTTAAAATTTTTGAAAAAACTGCAGAAAAACAAGTGGAAGTGAACAAAATTACATTGACAGCAGTAAGTTGTAATGTTTAATTCTTTGACTGTTTCAGTGGGAGCTAGAAATTGGCTTGATATACTTTTTAGTTCAGTTGGAATACTCCACTTCTCCACTTTGCCTAATATATGCTGCAGCAATAAAATAATTTTCCTCCTGAGATTTCTAGTAATTTGGGGAGTGCTTATTTGCAAAGAATTGAAAAAAAAATGATACAAATTGTTGTATCACGCAAACTATGTGGTTTTGTATTTTCGACTAATTGCTGAAGGGCACTTACACACAAAAAATATCAGATTCCTCAAAGAAGAGATATTTAAGGCAAGCAAAGAAATGTATAGGTCAGTTTCCTTCAAATAATTTTATTTCTTACTCTTAAAAAACTTTTATTTCAGATTCAGGGGCTACATGTGCAGGTTTGTTACATGGGTGTATTGCATGGTGCTATGGTTTGGGCTTCTATTGATTCCCTTACCCAATACTAAACATATACCCAATTGGTAGTATTCAAACTCTGCTGCCTTTTCTCCCATCCCATTTTTGGAGTCCCCGGTGTCTACTGTTCCTATCTTTATTTTCCAGTGTTTAGCTCCCACTTATAAGTGAGAATATACAGCGTTTGTTTTTCTGTTTCTGCCTTAATTTGATTAGGATAGTGGTCTCCAGCTGCATTCATGTTGCTGCAAAGGACATGATTTTGTTTTTTTATGGCTGTGCAGTATTCCACGGTATATATGTACCACATTTTCTTTATCCAGTTCATTGTTGATGGGCACCTAAGTTGATTCCATGTCTTTGCGATTATGAATAGTATTTTGATAAACATAGGAGTGCAGGTGTCTTTTTGGAAGAATAATTTATTTTTCTTTGGGTCGCTACCTAGTAATGGGATTGCTGGGTCAAATAGTAGTTTTATTTTTAGTTCTCTGAGAAATCATCAGACTGCTTTCCACAGGAGCCAAATTAATTTACATTCTCTCCAACAGTTTGTAAGTGTTTCCTTTCTTTTTTTTATTTTTTATTTTTTATTTTATTTTATCTTTTTTTGAGACAGAGTCTCGCTGTCGCCCAGGCTGGAGTGCAGTGGCGCGATCTCGGCTCACTGCAGGCTCCACCCCCCGGGGTTCACGCCATTCTCCTGCCTCAGCCTCCTGCGTAGCTGGGACTACAGGTGCCCGCCACCACACCCGGCTAATTTTTTTTTTTTTTTTTTTTTTAAGTAGAGATGGGGTTTCACTGTGTTAGCCAGGATGGTCTCGATCTCCTGACCTCGTGATCCACCCGCCTCAGCCTCCCAAAGTGCTGGGACTACAGGCGTAAGCCACCATGCCCAGCCAAGTGTTCCCTTTCTCTACAATCATGCCAATATCTGTTGTTTTTTGACTTTTTAATAACAGCCGTTCTGACTGGTGTGAGATAATATCTCATTGCATCTTTTTGATGATTAATGATGTTGCGCATTTTTTTCATATGCTTCTTGGCCACTTGTATGTCTTCTTTTGAGAAATGTCTGTTCCTTTTGCCCACTTTTTAATGAGGTTATTTGGGTTTTCTGTTGATTTGTTTAAGTTCTTTATAAATTCTAGATATTTGTTTTTTGTTGGGTACATAGTTTGCAAATATCAAATATTTTCAATCTAGAAATTTGGATCTTTGATTTTTAGGATGATAAATTGAGGCATATTGCAAGAAAAACGTTTGAATCCGAATATTTACCAACATGATCATAATAGTGAATTATATTTTTACTTGTCCCTACATTTTGGTAATAACAATTAAATTTTGCTAAATAATAATTAAGTGCTGGTCCAAGATGGTGGACTGATTATTCTTCCAGGGGGCCAATTTCAATGACAATAAATGAGAAAATGATGTGAATCAGTAACAATACTAATTTAAGCTAATTTCTATAGTGTACATGTTCTTTGAAGCCACAAGTATCTATCACTGTAAGAATAAGACATTTGGAAAATTCCTTATATATATGAGATATGTCATATATATGTATGTATATAAACCACAACGTTTCTATAGTATATGATGTGAGCTATTTTCAAATATGTGAGTTCCAACTTCCCTCTGTTAAGGAACATTTAACTTTGAGTGATTCATGTGACTTCTGAGACCAACTGTCCCCAGCCTCTGAGATTCAGATAAAAACAAGTATCCTTAGCTTTAGATTAATCAAATGGCACTGAGCATCTATGGTGATGAAGGATATATTTTTGGTAGTCATTTTACCAAAGATGGTGCTGTGAAAACCATCAAAATATAAATCATGGCCTTAACAATCTATCTGAGAAGACAAGACTCATACACTTGAAACACAAGAAACAAATGCAAGAGAATATAAATATACTTGTCATTGAATTTTGTAATACAGCCTACAAATGTTATAGAGGTTCATCTAAATGAGGAAGTCAATGATGCATAGTATAATAAAGATATGCTTCCTAGAATACATTGTGTAGATGGATTTGAATAGGCAGATGGATAAAGATGAACATTTAAGACATGAGCAAATGCCTACACACCTGAAAAAATGTGGCAAGTCTGTATAGGACAGAAGAACATATCTGAGGGCTTGAGCTAGAGTGTGATAAGGAGCTCATTTGAATAATCTGGTGGAATCAGGTGGGCTATGGAAGCCTGATGGAGTAACACAAGCAGATAATCAACAAAGATACTTAGCAGCTCTAAGAAGGAATACAAAAAAATTTCAGAATATAAACAATGGAACATGTCTCAAGGAAATAATTTTTAAATGTGTAAAATTTAACCTAAATATAATTCTATAATGTAGACAGAAAAAAATAATGGACTGGAAACTATTTTCATCAAATATGAACGTTATAAATTACTATCATGGGTTACTCAATGTACTTTAAATTTTAGACATTTTAAAATGATTCAATTTTTAAATTTGTCTTTAAATTTATATATAATATATTTGAGATATAAAAAAACCAAACTGTTTTTCTTAGTCTCACACACTCACCACTCAATACATTACTTCACTTCTGGTCACCAAAATATGTATGGATTTTTCCCCATATACGAAGTAATTCTCCAGCAGGCACCACCAGGGTGACCTATTATTGAATTCAATTCTGACACTATCTACTTGGATATAGGGTCAGATCCCACACAGTAAGGGCACAGTCTCACAAGACTTCACTTCAGATGCCAATTGCAGGTCCCAGGATGTGACCTGTACTTCTGGCCAACTGGCTATAAATCGGAGGTTCCCATTACCCCCTGTTTAGGTTCAATTAATTTGCTAGCATGGCTCATAGAACTCAGGGAAACACATTATTTACATTTACTCATTTATTACAAAGGATATTAATAAGGGAACTAATGAACAGTTAGGTGGAGAAGCTGCATAGGGCAAGCTTGTCCAACCTGCCTTATTTTGTTGAAGTTGTTGCTGTTGTTGTTGCTGTTCTGTTTTGTTTTGCTTTAGACTTTTAGCAACCGGAAGCCATGGTTTTTAGTTTCTGTCTATAGTGATAAGCAGAAAAGAGGAAAGAGGAAGGGGCTTTACTGGCCCAACTGGGAACAGAAACTAAAAACCCATGACTGTATTCCCTCCCTTGGACATCACTGAAGGCATGAGGGAAGGGGTAGGGAGCTTCCGTGCCTTCTCTGATATGCCACCCTCAGGTACCTCCATGTGTTCAGCAATTCAGAAGCTCTCCAAACTGATTTTGGGGTTTTATGAAAGCTTCATTATGTAGAAATGATTGATTACATCATTGGCCATTGGTAATCAACTGAATTTTCAGCCCCTTTCCTCTTCCTGGGGAATAAGGGGTTGGGGCTAAAAGTTCATATCCTCTAATTACATGGTTGGTTTTCATGGCAATCAGCTCCTATTCTAAGGCTATCTAGGAGCCTACCAAGAGTCACCTCATTAGAGCGAGAGATGCTCCTATAATCCAGGATATTCCAGGGATTTAGGAGCTCTGTATCAGATACTCCTATCACTCAGGAAATTAAAAAGTTCTTCGGAGCTCTGTGTCAAGAACCAGGGTCAAAGACCAAATATAAGAACAAAAGATACTCCTAGCATCCGTATCTGCAAGGGATTTAGAAGCTCTGTCTCAGGAATCAGGGACAGAGACCAAATACATAATTTTTATTATATCACAATATCACATGGCATAATTCACTTTTATATTTTGTATATAGTTCAATAAGTTTTACGAAATGCATGAAGTAATGTAGCCACCACTACAATCAGTAACATGGAATAGTCTCATCACCACAGAACAACTCTCCCTGGAATGCCCTTTGTAAGCACTCTCTACTGATATGTAACCTCTAGAAACCACTGATCTGTTTTCTGCTCCTATAATCTGGTGTACTTCAGAGTCTCAGAAAAATGTGATAATGGAAATGAATGACAAAAAGCTATAAAACCTACAGAAAACAAATAGCAGAATGCCAATAGTAAGTTCTTCCCTTAAAATGTAAATAGATTAAACTCTGTAGCCAAAAGATATAGATTGGCAGAATGGATTTTTTTAAAAAAATCCACACAAGAACCAACTCTATTCTGTCTATAATAAACTCACTTTAGCCCTAAGTACAAGCACAGGTTGTTAGTGGAAATATGGCAAAATATATTCTATGCAAATAGTAATAAAAAGAAAGAAGGGTGCCTATACTATCAGTCAAAATAGACCTTAAGTGAAAAACTCTTAATAAGAGACAAGGAAGGGCATTATATAATGATAAAAGAATCAGTTCACCAAGAAGACATAACAATTTTAAACATATATGGACCAAATATCAGAGCTTCAAAATATATGAAATATTTTCCTAAATCAAAGTCATGGGTATTTTCTCCTAGATTATCTTGTAAAGTTTTATCATTTTACATTTATGTCTATAATCCATTTTTAATTTTTTATAAAGAGGGAGCTATAAGTAGAGGTTTATTTTTCACATAAGATGCCAAATTATTCCAGCACCATTTATTAAAAAGAAAATTATATCTTTTCTTTGATCTTTATCAAAGATCAATTGACCATATATGTGGGCATCAATTTATGGATTCTCTATTCTGTTCCATTGACCTGCATGACTATTTTGATTACTATAACTTATGTCTTAACATCAGATAGTGTGATTCCTCTAACTTTGTCATTTTCAAAATTATTTTAGAATTTTTGCCCCTTTACCATGCCCTATACAATTTAAGAATCAGTTTGTGCTTTATCCGGATAAGAAAATTGCCTTTATTTGTACTTTGCTGAGAGTTTTCATAATATATGGATGTTCAATTTTGTCAAATATTTTTATGTACCTAGTTATGTGACTGTTAGATTTTATCAAAGCATTGTAAGAAAATTGCTATGAGTAATGCAGAGGATTAGCTCTTCTTGTTATTCCCAGGTCAGCCCTATATTTTGACTAGAATTTTTCATTTTGCTAATATGTATCTAGAAGATTGTATATTCTTCCCTATTTAAGCAATTATTTATATACATTTAGAATTAAAAATAATGTAATACTTTGGGATATAATTCAATCCTCTTTGTTTATTTTATTGTACAAATTGTTCTAGTTTTGGCCACTGGGAGTTCTTTCAGTTGGCTCCTGTATTCCTTTGATATATCCCATCATTGAAGGTTTTTTAAATGTGGTTTATTATTAATGAAATTAAAATGATCTATTCATAGCACCTGAGATTATTTCAGCTATCATATTATGCAAGCATTAAGATAATATTAAGAATTAGACTGGTAAATGAAAATCATAGAATCAGAGTACTTACTCATTGTCAAGTTTTGCTAATAATTGCAATGACACAAGTAGTTATATGACACAAGTGAAGCAGAAAGTGTTCTGGGACCCCAGTGTGACTTATTGGGTCCTTTCTTCTTACATGAGATGTGTTCTGGTACAGATCTTGCACAGAAGAAGCCACTTAAGTCGTGAATTACTCAGTTACATAGTTTATGTGACATTTTCCTTGGAGCCATCCCCTGTAAACCTAAACATTCCAGGTCTATTTACCACAGGTGATTCTAGATAGGCAGCTACATTTTACTATATGTATTTCATAGTTCTCTCTTGCTAGCCAAGATCACATACTTTGTTTGCCAGGAGAGCTGCCACTCTAATGTTTACAAGGCAATTAGACAGGATAATACGCTTTCTTTCTTCCTTTGATGCATCACCCAAACTCTGCAATGAGAGAGAAGGGCATGCAGGTCTACTTCATAAGTCCTTTCTTTCTAGATATTCTGGTACAGTATTTTAATATATTTTATGATACAGATACTCTAGCATTTAATATATTTTAATGCATCATGTTTAATATAAGCTCGATAAAGAATCATCACTTCAAATACTTTGGATAATAATTGTACACAGTGCAAATTCATGGAGAAAATAATCAGAACCATTAATGCTGATAATTTTGGGGCATTTAAACCTTTTTCAGTTCAATGGATTAATAGATTTATTAGCTCTTGCAGAGTGCAAGCATATTACAGATTTATAGTATAAGTGGTTAAAAACATTTTTATTTCACTGAAAATTCACCTAAAGCAAAGCCTTTGCAAAACTGTAACCTTTATGCTTTTAATAAAACAGTATTTCTGTTGTACATGGTAATGATTTTGTTCTGGAACACTATGTATAAGCAGGTTTTGAATTGAAGGCAGTGGAGCAAGCCTGTCAAAAATCAATTCAATTGATTTCCATTTATTTAGATGCATTGAGTTTTACAGTGGTTGAAGCTCTCTTTAAATTGATTGGATTCAGAATGCAGGCCAGTGGTCCACATCCATATTCTACACCATTTCTCCAAAACTTGGTAAAGAAAAATGCTTTAGAAACTTTCCTGAACAAATAATATAAAGATCATACCAACTATATGTTAACCAATTAGTTATGAAATCTAAAATCATTAGGGTTACATTTCAAAAGTGAAGTTACTAAAAAGGTGAAATTCAAATCTAATAGAAATAGGGTAAAATGCAGAACATTTATGAAACATAAAAGAGGGCCTATCTGTGTTAGCAATTAAGGGCTGCAGCAATTTCTAATATCAGATTCCAAATTTGAAGAGATCCAGACACTTCATACACAGGTTTATTTTGCCCTAATATTTTGTCTTATTGAGCATTGTGGTAAAGAGAGAAGACCTTATTATAAGTTTCACTCTTATAATGGTTTGAGACATGAGGAAGTCACTGAACATTTCTGGACCTAACTCACTTGCATGATTTCAACTATCACATATACTTGGATGCTGGAATTACAAACCTATGTAGACTTGACTTTCCTGCTAAGCTGAAAAGCTGTATATGAACATTTCTTTCATGTTAACTCCAGTTGACTGTTTCTCAGGTACTTTCAATTTCACATGTCCCAGATTTTTCTGATTTTCCTCTGGCCTCTGAATGCCCTTTCTCTGTGAGCAGCATCATCACACACCTTGCCACCCAATCTCAAAGATGGAAAGACACCTTCCAAATAGCCTCTTCTCACCACCCTTATCCTATTCCACACCCTGTTTCAAACACTGTGAAGGTTTTTGGGGTAGCCGTTCAAATGACCTACCACAATTAGTTTCTGAAAAGAACAAAAAAATTACTAGCTCCAGCTGGTTGACCATCACAATTGAGATCATGCTTTATTCTGCCTCTGATGTAAGATTTTCATTGCTCAAGGCGGTCAATAAATTTTGATTCTTAAAGACACGATCTGATAATTTTCTGTGAAGTAGGAAACTCACTCAAGAAGATCAACCTTTGAGTGGTATCACAGTCTAGACTTTAAGTTTATAAAGTGGAAATGGGCTATAGTTGGAACAGATTCTTAGCTCTATGGATTCTATTTCTATCACAGCTCTCCTATCCACCTCCCTCTCCATTGCCCATGAAACAGCCTAAATCCAGGCCTTTAACACTTTTTATTTGAATTGTTATGGAAATAGTTAACTGTCTTTACGGCCTCCAGATATGCTTCCCTCTAGCTTCCTCCTTCATATTGATGTGCAATGATATAAACTCCAAATCTGATCCAAATCTGCTGAAAAACCTTTAATAAATGACTTCCTACATTTTTCAGGAAAAAGTTTAAGTTTTGCGGATCATCACATACCACATTGTTTGAATGAATACAGAGTAAAATAAACAGTAGTAGAAATACCATTTGACCCAACCATCCCATTACTGGGTATATACCCAAAGGATTATAAATCATGCTGCTATAAAGACACATGCACACGTATGTTTATTGCGGCACTATTCACAACAGCAAAGACTTGGAACCAACCCAATGTCCAACAATGATAGACTGGATTAAGAAAATGTTGCACATATACACCATGGAATACCATGCAGCCATAATAAATGATGAGTTCATGTCCTTTGTAGGGACATGGATGAAGCTGGAAACCATCATTCTCAGCAAACTGTCACAAGAACAGAAAACCAAACACCGCATGTTCTCACTCATAGGTGGGAATTGAACAATGAGAACACATGGACACAGGAAGGGCAACATCACACACCAGGGACTGTTGTGGGGTGGGGGGATGGGGGAGGGATAGCATTAGGAGATATACCTAATGCTAAATGATGAGTTAATGGGTGCAGCACACCAACATGGCACATGTATACATACATAACAAACCTGTACATTGTGCACAGGTACCCTAAAACTTAAAGTATAATAATAATAAAAGAAAAAAAAGTAGTTGAATGAATATAGGGTAAACAAAAATGGGTGGGCCTCATGCTTCTATAAAATACAAGGTTTTATTAGGTAAATTAAAAGTTTCTTAAGCTTCCAACATTTTCTTATTCCACAGGAAGCTGTAAAATTTTCTGCACTGGATCCACACTTTGTCTTTATATTCTCCTCTCAGCACACCCTTTCCCAATATTTGGTAACCCACAGGTTAACATAGAAAATAAACAAGTCAGAGTGGCTGGCAAGGTGGCCAAATAGGAACAGTTCTGGTCTTCAGCTCCCAGTGAGATCAACGCAGAAGGCAGAAGGTGGGTGATTTCTGCATTTCCAACTGAGGTACCCAGCTCATCTCATTGGGACTCGTTAGACAGTGGGTGCAGCCCAAGGAAGGTGAGCTGAAGCAGGGTGGGGCATCACCTCACTCATGAAGTGCAAGGGGTTTGGGAACTCCCTCCCCTAGCCAAGGAAAGCCGTGAGGGACTGTGCCATGAGGAATGGTGCATTACAGACCACGTACTGTGCTTTTCCCATGGTCTTCACAACCTGCAGACCAGGAGATTCTCTCGGGTGCCTACACTGCCAGGGCCCTGGGTTTCAAGCACAAAACTGGGTGGCCATTTGGACAGACACCAAGCTAGCTGCAGGCGTTTTTTCATACCCCACTGGTGCCTGGAAATGCCAGCAAAACAAAACCATTCACTCCCCTGGAAAAGGGGCTGAAACCAGGGAGCCAAGTATTCTAGCTCAGGGTATCCCACCCCCACAGAGCCCAGCAAGCTAAGATCCACTAGCTTGAAATTTTCACTGCTGGCACAGCAGTCTGAAGTTGATCTGGGATGCTTGAGCTTGGTGGGGGGAAGGCTACTGAAACCATCACTGAGGCTTGAGTAGGTGGTTTTCCGCTCACAGTGTAAACAAAGCTGCCAGGAAGTTTGAACTGGGCAGAGCCCACCGCAGCTCAGCAAAGCCACTGTAGACAGACTGCCTCTCTAGATTCCTCTTCTCTGGGGAGGGCGTCTCTGAAAGAAAGGCAATGGCCCCAGTCAGGGGCTTATAGATAAAACTCCCATCTCCCTGGGACAGAGCACCTGGGGGAAGGGGCAGCTGCGGGCACAGCTTCAGCAGACTTAAACTTTCCTATCTGCCTGCTCTGAAGACAGCAATGGATCTCCCAGCACAGCCCTCAAGCTCTGCTAAGGGACACACTGCCTCCTCAAGTGAGTCCCTGACCCCTGCACGTCCTGACTGGGAGACACCTCCCAGCAGGGGTTGACAGACACCTCACACAGGAGAGCTCTGGAGTGACCCTCTGGGACAAAGCTTCCAGAGGATGGAACAGGCAGCAATCTTTGCTGTCCTGCAGCCTCCACTGGTGATACGTGGGCACACAGGGTCTGGAGTGGACCTCCAGCAAATTCTAGCAGACCTGCAGCAGAGGGGCCTGACTGTTAGAAGGAAAACAAACAAACAGAAATGAATAGCATCAACATCAACAAAAACGATGTCCACACAAAAACTCCATCCGAAGGACACCAACATCAAAGACAAAAGGTTGATAAATCCACAAAGATGAGGAAAAACCAGTGCAAAAAGGCTGAAAATTCCAAAAACCAGAATGCCTCTTCTCCTCCAAAGGATCACACTCCTTGCCAGCAAGGGAGGAAAACTAGATGGAGAATGAATATGATGAATTGAGAGAAGTAGGCTTCAGAAGGTAGGTAATAAAAACTCCTCCAAGCTAAAGGAGCATATTCTAACCCAATGCAAGGTAGTTAAGAGCCTGGAAAAAACGTTGGAGGAATTGTTAACTAGAATAACCAGTTTAGAGAAGATCATAAATGACTGTATGGAGCTGAAAAACACAGCACGAGAACTTCATGAAGCATACACAAGTATCAATAGCCGAACTGATCAAACAGAAGAAAGAATATCAGATATTGAAGATCAGCTTAATGAAGTAAAGCAAGAAGATAAGATTAGAGAAAAAAGAATGAAAATAAATGAACAAAGCCTCCAAGAAATATTGGACTATGTGAAAAGACCAAACCTACATTTGATTGGTGTACCTGAAAATGATGGGGAGAATGGAACCAATTTGGAAAACACTCTTTGGGATATTATCCAGGAGAACTTCCCCAACCTAGCGAGACAGACCAACATTCAAATTCAGGAAATACCGAGAACACCACAAAGATACTCCTTGAGAAGACCAACTCCAAGATACACAATCATCAGATTCACCAAGGTTGAAATGAAGGAAAAAATATTAAGGGCAGCCAGAGAGAAAGGTCGAGTTACCCACAAAGGGAACCCCATTAGACTAAGAGTGGATCTCTCTGCAGAAACTCTACAAGCCAGAAGAGAGTGGGGGCCAATATTCAACGTTCTTAAAGGAAAGAATTTTCAACCCAGAATTTTATAGCCAGCCAAACTATGTTTCATAAGTGAAGGAGAAATAAAATCCTTTACAGACAAGCAAATGCTGAGAGATTTTGTCACCACCAGGCTTGCCTTACAAGAACTCCTAAAGGAAGCACTAAATATGGAAAGGAAAAACTGGTACCAGCCACTGCAAAACATACCAAATTGTGAAGACCATCAACACTATGAAGAAACTGCATCAACTAATGGGCAAAATAACCAGCTAGCATCATAATGACATGATCAAATTCTCACATAACAATATTAACCTTACATATAAATGGGCTAAATGGGCTGAATACCCCAATTAAGACACAGACTGGCAAATTGGATAAAGAGTCAAGACCCATTGGTTTGCTGTATTCAGGAGGCCCATCTCATGTGCAAAGACACACATAAGCCCAAAATAAAGGGATGGAGGAATATTTACCAAGCAAATGGAATGCAAAAAAAAAAAAAAAAAAAAAAAGCAGGAGTTGCAATCCTAGTCTCTGATAAAACAGACTTTAAACCAACAAAGATCAAAAAGACAAAGAAGGGCATTACATAATGGTAAAGGGATCAGTGCAACAAGAAGAGCTAACTATCCTAAATATATATGCAGCCAATACATGAGCACCCAGATTTATAAAGCAAGTTCTTAGAGACCTACAAAGAGGCTTAGACTCCCACACAATAATAGTGGGAGACTTTAACACCACACTGTCAATATTAGACAGATCAATGAGACAGAAAATTAACAAAGATATTTAGGACTTGAACTCAGCTCTGGACCAAGTGGACTTAATAGACATCTACAGAACTCTCCACCCCAAGTCAAGAGAATATACATTATTCTCTGCACCACATCACACTTATTCTAAAATTGACCACATAATTGGAAGTAAAACACTCCTCAGCAAATCCAAAAGAACTGAAAACATAACAGTCTCTCAGACCACAGTGCAATCAAATTAGAATTCAGGATTAAGAAAATCACTCAAAACCACACAACTATGTGGAAACTGAACAACCTGCTTCTGAATGACTACTGGGTAAATAACACAATAAAGGCAGGAATAAATAAGTTCTTTGAAACCAATGAGAACAAAGACACAATGTACCAGAATCTCTGGGACACAGCTAAAGCAGTGTTTAGAGGGAAATTTATAGCACTAAATGCCCACAGGAGAAAGTGGGAAAGATCTAAAATCAACACCCTAATCACAATTAAAAGAACTAGAGAAACAAGAAGAACTAGAGAAGCAAGAGTAAGCAAATTCAAAAGCTAGCAGAAGACAAGAAACAACTAAGATCAGAACAGAACTGAAGGAGATAAGAGACATGAAAAACCCTTCAAAAAAATCAATGAATCCAGGAGCTGGTTTTTTGAAAACATTAAAAAGTAGACCATTAGCCACACTAATAAAGAAGAAAAGAGAGAAAAATGAAATAGATACTATAAAAAATAATAAAGGGAATATCACCACTGATCCCACAGAAATACAAACTACCATCAGAGAATACTATAAACATCTCTACACAAATAAACTGGAAAATCTAGAAGAAATGGGTAAATTCCTGGACACATACACCATCCCAAGGCTAAACCAGGAAGAAATTGAATCCCTGAATAGACCAATAACAAGTTCTGAAGTCGAGGCAGTAATTAATAGCCTACTAATCAAAAAAAGCCCAGGACCAGATGGATTCACAGCATAATTCTACCAGAGGTACAAAGAGGAGCTGGTACCAGTCCTCCTGAAACTATTCCAAACAATAGAAAAAGAGGGACTCCTGCCAAATTCATTTTATGAGTCCAGCATCATCCTGATACCAAAACCTGGCAGAGACACAACAAGAAAAGAAAATTTCAGGCCAATATCCCTGATGAACATCGATGTGAAAATCCTCAATAAAATACTGGCAAAATGAATCCAGCAGCACATCAAAAGGCTTATCCACCACGATCAAGTTGGCTTCATCCCTGGGATGCAAGGCTGGTTCAACATATGGAAACCAATGCAGATAAGGCCTTCGATGAAATTCAACACCTCTTCATGCTAAAAACTCTCAAGAAACTAGGTACTGATGGAACATATCTCAAAATAATAAGAGCTATTTATGAGAAACACACAGCCAATATTATACTGAATGGGCAAAAGCTGGAAGCATTCCTTTTGAAAACCGGCACAAGACAAGGATGTCCTCTCTCACCACTCCTATTCAACATAGTATTGGAAGTTCTGGCCAGGGCAATCAGGCAAGAGAAAGAAAGGGTATTCAAATAGGAAGACAGGAAGTCAAATTGTCTCTCTTTGCAGATGACATGATTGTATATTTAGGAAACCTCATCGTCTCAGCTAAAAATCTCCTTAAGCTGATAAGCAACTTCAGCAAAGTCTCAGGATACAAAATCAATGTGAAAAAAAACAAAGCATTCTTATACACCAATAATAGACAAACAGAGAGCCAAATCATGAATGAACTCTCATTCACAATTGCTACAAAAAGAATAAAATACCTAGGAATACAACTTACAAGGGATTTGAAGGACCTCTTCAAGGAGAACTACAAACCACTGCTCAAGGAAATAAGAGAGGACACAAACAAATGGAAAAACATTCCATGCTCATGGATAAGAAGAATCAATATTGTGAAAATGGTCATACAACCCAAAGTAATTTATAGATTCAATGCTATCCCCATCAAGCTACCATTGATTTTCTTCACAGAATTAGAAAAAAACTACTTGAAATTTAATATGGAACCAAAAAAAGAGCCAGCATAGCCAAGACATTCTTAAGCAAAAAGATCAAAGCTGGAGGCATCATGCTACCTGACTTCAAACTATACTACAAGGCTACAGTAACCAAAACAGCATGGTAATGGTACCAAAACAGATATATAGACCAATGGAACAGAACGGAGGCCTCAGAAATAATGCCACCCATCTACAACAATCTGATCTTTGACAAACCTGACAAAAACAAGCAATGGGGAAAGGATTCCCTATTTAATAAATGGTGTTGGGAAAACTGGCTAGCCATATGCAGAAAACTGAAACTGGACCCCTTCCTTACACATTATACAAAAGTTAACTCGAGATTGACTAAAGATTTAAATGTAAGACCTAAAACCATAAAAACCCTAGAAGAAATCCTAGGCAATACCGTTCAGGACATAGGCATGGGCAAAGACTTCATGACTAAAACACCAAAAGCAATGGCAACAAAAGCCAAAATTGACAAATGGGATCTAATTAAACTAAAGAGCTTCTGCACAGGAAAAGAAACTACCATCAGAGTGAACAGGCAACCTACAGAATGGGAGAAAATTTTGCAATCTATCCATCTGACAAAGGGCTAATATCCAGAATCTACAAGGAACTTAAACAAATTTATGAGAAAAACACAACCCCATCAAAAAGTGGGCAAAGGATATAAACAGACACTTCTCAAAAGAAGACATGTATGTGACCAAAAAACATATGAAAAAAACTCATCATTACTAGTCATTAGAGAAATGTGAATCAAAACCACAATGAGATACCATCTCACGCATTAGAAAGGCGATCATTAAAAAGTCAGGAAACAACAGATGATGGAGAGGATGTGGAGAAATAGGAATGCCTTTACACTGTTGGTGGGAGTGTAAATTAGTTCAATCATTGTGGAAAACAGTGTGGCGATTCCTCAAGGACCTTGAACCAGGAATACCATTTGACCCAGCAATCCCATTACTGGGTATATACCCAAAGGATTATAAATCATCCTACTATAAAGACACATGCACATGTATATTTATTGCAGCACTATTCACAATAGCAAAGACGTGGAACCAACCCAATGTCCAATGATGATAGACTGGATGAAGAAAATGTGGCACATATACACCATGGAATACTATGCAGCCATAAAAAGGATGAGTTCATGTCCTTTACAGGGACATAGATGAAGCTGGAAACTATCATTCTCAGCAAACTAACAGGAACAGAAAACCAAACACCACATGCTCTCACTCATAAGTGGGAGTTGAACAATGAGAACACATGGACACAAGGAGGGGAATATCACACACTGGGGCCTGTCAGGGGGTAGGAGGCTAGGGGAGGGATAGCACTTGGAGAAATACCTAATGTAGATGATGGCTTGATGGGTGCAGCAAACCACCATGGCACATGTATACCTATGTAACAAACCTGCACGTTCTGTACATGTATCCTAGAACTTAAAGTATAATAATAATAAAAATAAAATGAACAAGTCTTTAAACGAGTCTTGAAACATTTTGTTTGTATAAGCTTTAGAAGATTTTACCTATCATCCCTACATCCTCATATCAGGAGAGTAGGCCATGACATTTCAGTCTTGACCCCTAGAAAGAAATATCCTAAAAGTTTTTAGAAATGAGCTCCCTATCTATAACAATATCGCTATCTTTTTCCGTGCAGTCATTTGTGGTCCCATAGCAACCCACATGCTCCAATCACAAAGGAGGCAAGAGGTTTTGATGCGCATTTGTGGAGGGGATTAATTTCTTTTTTTTTCTTTCCAACTTTTATTTTAGGTTCAAGGGGGGTACATATACAGATTTGTTACATAGGAAAAGTGTGTATCATGGGGGCTTGTATACTGATAATTTTGTCACTGAGGTTATCAGCATAATATCTGATAGGTAGTTTTTAAATCCTCACCCAGCTCCCACCCTCTACTCTCAAGTAGGCCCCAGTGCCTATTGTTTCCTACTTTGTGTCCAATTTATATTCCCTAAGGAATATAAATTGTTCTAACATAAAGACAAATGCACTCATGTTCATTTCAGCACTTGTTCACAATAGCAAAGACATAGAATCAATGCAGATGCCCATACATGGTGGAATGGATAAGGAAAATGTGGTACATATACATGATGAAACTTATATTCAATGTTTAGTTCCCACTTATAAGTGAGAATGTGCAGTATTTGGTTTACTGTTCCTGCATTAATTCACTTAGGATAATGGCCTCCACCTCCATCGATGTTGCTGCAAAGGACATGATCTCAAACTTTTTTATGGCTATGTAGTATTTCATCATTTATGCGTACCACATTTTCCTTATCCAGTACACCATTGATGGACATCTGCATTGATTCCACGTCTTTGCTATTGTGAACAAGTGCCGCAATGAACATATGATTGTGTTTATCTTTGTGTTAGGACAATTTATATTCCTTTGGGTATACATCCAGTAATGGGATTGCTGGGTCAAATGCTAGTTCTATTTTAAGCTCTTTGTGATATCTCCAGGCTGCTTTCCATAGTGGCTGAACTGATTTACATTCCCACCAGCAGTGTATAAACATTCCCTTTTCTCCACAACCTCGTCAGCATCTGTTATTTACTGACTTTTTAATAATAGTAGTTCTGACTGGTGTGAGATGGTATCTCATTGTGATTGTGATTAACACTGTCCTAATGATTAGTGATACTGAGCATTTTTTCCTGTGCTTGGTGGCCCCATGTATGTCTTCTTTTGAGAAGTGTCTGTTTATGTCCTTTGCCCATTTTTTAATGGAGTGGGTTTTTTTGTGCATTGCGATTTGCTTAAGTTCCTTATAGATTCTAGATATTAGACTCTTGTTGCATTTATAGTTTGTGAATATTTTCTTCCATTCTCTAGTCTGTTTATTCTGTTGATAGTTTCTTTTGCTCTCAATAAGCTCTTTAGTTTAATTAGGTCCCACTTGTCAATTTTTGTTTTTGTTGCAATTGCTTTTGGGGACTTAGCCAATTTTTCTTACCTAGGCTGATGTTGAGAAGGTTATTTCCTAGGTTTTATTCTAGGGTTTTTAGAGTTTCAGGTTTTACATTTATGTCCTTAATCCACCTTGAATTAATTTTTGTATATGGTAAAATGTAGTGGTCCAGTTTCAATGTTCTGCATATGGCTAGCCAGTTATTCCATCACCATTTATTGAATGAAGCATTCTTTTCCCATTGCTTGTTGATGTCAGCTTTGTCAAAAATCAGATGGTTGTCGGTTTGCAGCTTTACTTCTGGCTTCTTTATTCCATTTCATTTGTCTACTGTTTTTGGACCAGTACCATGCTGTTTTAGTTACTGTAGCCATGTGGTATAGTTTGAAGTCAGGTAGTGTGATGCCTCCAGCTTTGTTCTTTTTGCTTAGGATTGCTTTGGCTATTTGGACTCATTTTTGGCTTCAAATGAATTTTAGAATGTTTTTTTCTAGTTTTGTGAAAGATGTCATGGGTAGTTTGCTAGGAATAGCATTGAATCTGTAATTTGCTTTGGGCTGTATGGTTATTTTGACAATATTGATTCTTCCTATTCATGAGAATGAAATGTTTTCCATTTGTTTGAGTTGTCTGTGATTTCTTTCAGTAGTGTTTTGTAATTCTTATTGTAGAGATCTTTCACCTACCTGGTTAGCTGTATTCCTAGGTATTTTATTCTTTTTGTGGCTATTGCAAATGGGATTATATTCTTGATTTGGCTTTCAGCTTGGATGCTATTGGTTTATAGAAATGCTACTGACTTTTGGACATTGATTGTGTATCCTGAAACTTTGTTGAAGTTGTTTATCAGAGCTGGGACCCTTTTGTCAGAGACTGGGATTTTCTAGGTATAGAATCATATTATCTGCAAACAGAGATAGTTTGACTTCCTCTTTTCCTATTTGGACATCCTTTATTTCCTTCTCTTGCCTGATTGCTCTTGCTAGGACTGCTAGTACTACAATGGCTAGGAATGATGAGAGTGGGTATCCTTGTTTTGTTCCAGTTCTCAAGGGGAATATTTCTGGATTTTGCCCATTCAATATGATGCTGGCTGCGAGTTTGTCATGGATGGCTCTTATTATTTTGAGTTATGTACCTTCAGTATCTAGTTTGTTGAGGGTTTTTAAACATGAAAAGATGTTGAATGTTATTGAAAGACTTTTCTATGATGGTCATGTGGTTTTTGTTTTTAGTTCTGCTTATGCAGTGAATCACATTTATTGATTTATGTATGTTGAACCAACCTTATATCCTAGGAATAACACCTACTTGACTGTGGTAGATTAGCTTTTCGATGTGCTGCTGGATTTTTGTTGAGGATTTTTGCATCTATGTTTATCAGGGATATTGGCCTGAAGTTTTCTTTTTCCATTGTTGCTCTGGCAGGTTTTAGTATCAGAATAATGCTGGCCTCCTAGAATGAGTGAGGGCTCAGCTCAGGCTTTTTGTTCCCTCCCCAGCTTGCAGGCAGTAGGGGCAGGGACCTTGACAGTGACAATGTTAGAGGCCTTACACTTACCTCTTGGAGCTCCAACCCAGAGAAATGCAGAGCCTCTGCTAGCCAAAATGATCAGCCCGGGGTGGAGTGGCTATGTCACACACCCAAGTTGGAGGCCTTGCCTGGTGATGAGCAGGGGGTGGGGGCTCACAGGGAAGACAGTCTGGCCTCTTTGGGAAAGAGCAAAGAACCTGAGTGCCTGTGGTGTGCTGGAGGTGTAATAAGGCACTCAGGTTCTTTGTTCTTTCCCAACCTGGTGGCAGCAATAGCAGGTACCGCTGTAGCAGTGGTGTCAGAGGGATCGTCAGTTTCCTCTAAGAACTCCACCCCAGAGATACATGAAGCTACTGCCAATGCGAATGATCAGCTGGGGGTGGGGTGTCTGCACAGCAGGCCCAATCCGGGGTCCCTGCCTGGTGTAGAGCAGGGGGTCGGGGGTTCACAGGGAAAAGAGACTGGCTTCCTCTCTGTATGGCAGCTGCAGCATGCTGGAAGTACCAGCAAAGCAGTCAGGATCTTTGTTCTTTCCCCAGCCCGAGGGCAGCAAGGGCAATATCCCTGCAGCTGAAATGGTAGAGACCCTTTGGGTGGTCTCTGGGATTTGCTCTCCAGAAAAACGCAGTGCCGCCACTGACTGAAGTGCTCAGGCGGGGGCAGGATGACTGTGCTGGGGTCCAGGATGGGAGGCCCTGCACAGTGAGGAGTAGCAGGGGCAGGAATCCACATGGGAAATAGTCTGGCTGCTTTTCTGTATGGCAGCTGCACTGCGTTGGAGACACAAGCTCATCACTTACTCCCTCTGCAGCCTCAGGGCAGTTGGGGTGGGGGCTGCAGCAGCAGCAAAAAGGCAGAACTGTCAGTTAACTCTGGGAGCTCTGGCCCAGGGAAGTGCAGAGTCGCCACTAGCCTAAGTGTTCAGGCAGGGGTGTGTTGGCTGCGCTGCGGACCTGGGCCAGTGGGCTTTGGCTGGCAAGGTGTGGCGAAGGTAAGGCCTATAGTCTGTCTGCTCCTCAGCACTGTGAAAGCAGCATGTATCTTGGGAGCATGCAACAGGGCCTGGCCTCGCCTGCTGGCAGAGCTATGGCAGCTGACCCTGGGATGCTCAGGAGCCCAAGGCCCTTGGGGCTCCTTATGTGCCTGAGTGGCAGCTCTGCCCAGACTCCGCCCAGCTCTCTGTCAGTCTGGAGGCCCTGGAGAGAGAGGGTCAGGGGATCTCCTGTGCCCAGGATTGCAGAGATCCATGGCAAGAGTCTGGGCTCCTGGGGGCTCTTGCTCCTTCACCCTTCCCCTGTGGTGAGAAGCCTTCCTTGGCTCCATGCCAGTCCCAGGTGGGCTGCTGTCCTGTCTCACTCTTCTCTGTTCTCTCTGGGTTTTGTTGCTTCCTTGATGAGTCCCAACATGTCCTCCTGGGCAATCCAGTTGAAGAGGTAGTATTTATTGGCCATTCTGTCCCTTGATATTACGCAACCCATCTGAGCCATAGTCCTTCAGCCACATCCATGACCAAGTGCCTGGGAGATTTAAATAAACTTGGTGCTCCGCTTGTGTAGTAAAAACAGACTACCATCTAAGCTGAGATTTTTAATCATCACTTATGGAAAGGATATCCATGAAAGTCCATTAAAACTATGAATATATACAGATTGAATATCTGATAAGACACATCTTGAAAATATGTAAATATTTTGATGCATAATGTTTAAGGAAGGAGAAAAGAACAGAGACCCTTTTTTAAGCTTTTCGTCCTATGTGATGTCTGTATTTAGAATATAGTTAACTCATTTGCAAATCCGATTCTAAATAATAGAGAAAAAAATCTATGTTCATTTATCCCCATTTCACTTGTAGTATTTGGAGATATGTAATTTCTAAAAGGCAATAGGCAATACAGTGATATTTTAATTTTTAAAAACAAGCAGTTTTTTTTTTTTTTCTTTTTTTCAATTGGAATGCCAATCAACAAGAGTTTTTTTGTTTTTTTTTTTGTTTTTTTGCTTGTTTGTTTACTCCACTTATAATGAAATCAAGTAGTTTTTCTGAACAGAATAATATATTTAGGGGAAAAAATAGCTTATAAGATTATTGACTGAATGTGAAACTCAAACATTAAATGAGATGAAAAAACTAAATTAGTTATTCCCTGAGACAAACAGGGATGGGAGAATACCTCTGGGAGGCAGCTCCTTTTCCTCAGTTTTACTTATGAATTTAGTTCACCATATCCACACATAGTGCTTATCATATGCCAGGTGCTATTGTAAAACACATAACTGTTGATTTACTGGATTCTCATAACTCCCTAGGAAGGTGACTGTTATCATTTTGTCCTTTTACCTGAGGCAAGTGAGGCTCATACATGGTGTGATGGTTGATTTTATGCATTTACTTGACTGGGCATGGGGTGCACAGACGTTTGATCAAACATTCTTCTGCGTATTTCCATGAGGGTGTTTTCTGATGAGATTAACATTGCAATTGGTAGACTAGTTAAAGAAAGCAGATTGCCCTTCTTAATGTGAGTGGCCCTCATCTAATCACCAGAAAGTCTGTTAAGTATAACAAAAAGGCTGATTCTTGTGCAAATAAGAAAGAACTCCTCCTGCCTGGCTGTTTGAGCTTGGACATTGGTGTCTTCTGTCTTCAGACTCAACTGAAACATTGGCTCCTCAGACTCACACTGGAACTACACCATTGGCTCTCCCAAGTCTCTAGCTTGTCAGTTGCACATCTTGGGACTTCTCAGCCTCCATAATTACATGAGCCAATTCCTTATCAAAAATTTTCTTATATATATGCACGTGTACACACACACACAGGCACACATGCATGCACACACACGTGCATGCACACACACACACACACACACAATCTGTTTATCCAGAGGACTCTAATACGGGGAGTAAGTGTCTCAAGGCCACATAGTTACAAAGCTCACCCAGGGCCCATGCTCTGTTGCCTCTATTGGCCCTTCAAATATCACTCAATGTTCACATAAAACATAATGTCTTAGGCACATTACATGTACAGTAAGTCATAACTTAATGTCATTAATAGGTTCTTTGAAATTGCAACTTTGAGTGAAATGACATACTGTATGCCATAGGAATTTAACTCTTATTAATATCAATCAGCCTATGGTAAAATTGGTTTTGTTATACGTACAACATTTTACTTAAAGTTGCAGTTTCTTTCTTTTTTTTTTGAGACAGAGTCTTGCTCTGTTGCCCAGGCTGGAGTGCAGTGGCGTGATCTCGGCTCACTGCAAGCTCCACCTCCTGGGTTCATGCCATTCTCCTGCCTCAGCCTCCTGAGTAGCTGGGACCACAGGTGCCCACCACCACGCCCAGCTAATTTTTTTTTTTTTTTTTTGTATTTATTTTTAGTAGAGACCGGGTTTCACCAAGTTAGCCAGGATGGTCTCAATCTCCTAACCTTGTGATCTGCCCGCCTTGGCCTCCCAGAGTGCTGGGATTACAGGCATGTGCCACCACGCCCAGCCTAAAGTTGCAGTTTCTAAGAACCTGTCAATACCATTAAGTGAAAACTTACTATACTCCTGTGAGATCAATACTAATATCTCAATTTGAAAAATGAAAAATTTGAGTCTCAGATGATTTAAGCAAAATACCCAAGGTTACATATTTCTATGTAGCTGAGGTAGAACTTGAACCCAGATCTTTGTGGCTCCAAACACCATTTTCTTTTCACTTTGCCTTCTGTCAGTTATCTACCTTTAATTAATGTAAGTATTTATCTATCTTTAATTAATTAATATACATAATCATGAAATAAGCTGAATTATCTCTGCATTTTAAGATCCAGATAAAATAGGTTTAATACCACACCAGTGGAAAATCCCAGTAGTCCTCCTGCATTTATGTGAATTTCAGATTCCGTGACTCTGAATTGACAAGTTCTCTGAACTCTTTTTTCTCTTTGCAGCATCTAGAAACTTCTTACTTCCACATGAGGAATGCAATGTCATTTGATGGATTTTCACATGACAACAAAAGAAAATAACAAAAATAATAAACAAGACCTTGCTTGCATGGCAAATTCATTGCCTATTTTAGGAAAAGTCAGGGATGTCATTACACAGAGCAAAGAAAATAACAGAGGTTAATCAATGTTACTGCTAGCTTGCTGTTATATATACTTATTTTCATTTCTGATGCTTTTTTCCGCTCAAGGGTAAAAAACAAACATCAAACCTCTATAAATCTCTCATGCAGGGCACCCAGCTTTCTGCCGCTCTGTCCTTCTTTGTTTTGTAATCCACACTTTTGAAGCCCGTCTAAGTGCATTCATAGACAAGGCCATCTCTCCCCTTGGCCTCTGACTGTGGGGCAGGGGGTAAAAAGTGGGAGGTGGGTTATATGCTTCTAGTTGGGTAAATGCTAAGCGTTTTTATGTGGGTTGCATTTTATTATCACTTTCTAACAAACAGATAATTGAATATTCAAAAAGGGTAAGTAACTTTCCAAAAGTTTCACAGATACTGAAAAATAAGTCAGGGTTCATACTTTGGTCAGTCTGATCACAAGCCAGACTAAGATTTGAACTTCTCTGAGACTGTTTCCTCAAATTTAAAATCAGAATCATGTTACCTAATTCACTGGCTGAACCAAGCTCATTCCTCACCCATTTTTTATTGATAATTCTTAAAGAATGTGGTCCTCACTCTCTAGGCTCCATGTTTTGAGCGTGAAATTCGTATCCCTGTACCCTAGGCAGAGAGGACTGGACCAGTTGTGAACCTCTTACCTACAAGATCCAAGACATTACGTTCGCCTGGTTCATCACCTCCTTCAATTGTAGATCTGCAGATGGAAGTAAATCGGTGTGAGATGACTGAACTGCAAGATGAGGTGGAATTTCAACATTCAGGCTGCCCTCTCTGTAGAGGCTTAAGTAAACAGGAAAGAATATTTAATGAAAATAAGGGGAACAAAGCAACCATGTGGAGAAAAGCAGAGATGACACATCAGGAGGCCACAAATGAACAATAAGTGAAACATTAGTTCCTGGACCTCAGAACTTGATGCCAGCATTCAGGAGGCTTCCTAGGCAAGGCCTGTCAGCTGTCCTATTTCCTTCCACTAGATTTCTTTCTTTTGTTTTGTTTAAGCTAGTTTCAATGACAGGCAGCTATCTCTTGTAATGAAATGATCCTAAGATAATGGGTTATTGTAAAGTTCAAATGTAATTAGATAAGGAAATATGCATACATGTGGTTAGCACATATCTAGAAAATGATGATTATTAAAGAGTAACTGTTTGGTTACAATTATCTCAATCTTAACACTATTAAAATTTCCCCGAGGTCAGCCTACTTCTTTCAGGACAAGGATTATAACATTCTATGAGATTCAAATTAGTCATATATTTTTAATTTGAAAAGAAAACTACAAAAGATATTATAATTCAATGTAAGCACACTTTATAGCACATTTATTGTTTGATTTTATTTTCATGATATATTAAAAATTTTTTTGTATCAGTGCTTGTCCAACATGGTACAATGGAAACAATGACATTGGAATAATCAAAGTTTTGAATTACTTATAATATGCTCTTTCATTTTACCAGATTTTTTGAAATAAAAAATGAATATTGAAGAATATTCATAGTATTTATAGCTATTTTCTGTTCAATTTCTGAAAGAATAAGGAATACTAGCTTTTCAAAAGTTGGATTTTGGTTTTTGTTTAATTATAATATCATTCAAAGGACTAATAAAGACTAAAAGGAACAATGACTTTATTGTAAAGATACATATAGACTGACTTTTCAAAGTCACCATGAGGAAGGCTGCACTGTGGCTATTTAAATGTAAATATATTTAGATTAAACAAAACTAAAAATATAGTTTTTTAGTTACATGAGCCACATTTCAAGCGCTCAATATATTGCTACCATATTAGATAGGTATGGAAGATTTCCTTCACCCCAGGAAGTTCTGTATAGCACTAGCTTTCTCCACATCTTTCGTTCTTTATTAGGCATTGTTTTCCATTAAATTTTCTACCTGCTATGACCACTCAAAGCCCTACTTCCATCTCACCCATGGGCAAAATATCCGCTACAGTGGCCATTTACCTTTTTGTTAAAGTCACAGAAAGAATGTAGTAACACTCTGTAATTTTTTTTAATCCAACAACCTCTTTTAATTGTGAAACTGCTGCCTCTGACTACAAGCATGAGCCATTGACCAGGTCTAATCTCATCAACCATGGCTCCTTATATTGCTTACTCTAGTTGTGAGTCCAAGGGTAGGCATGGAATCATATTAGGATCATAGACCTTCTACAAGATTATAATATTCCAATATTGGGGCAAGATTGGTCTCTTTTGCTTTTACTTGGAACAAGTGATCGATGGAGCTGGCAGAGGCCATCTTGGCACCATAGGGAAAAGAGAAAAGGGAGAATGAAGCTAAGCAAATGCAAACAGTGCTGAGAGATGTGGCATTGTTCCTAAATCTCAATGTGTGAAAAAACCAATTCCTTTAGCTTGAATGTGGTTACAGCTGTTTGCAACCAAAATATTTCTGAGGCTGAGGAGGGAGGATTGCTTGAGCCCAGGAGTTTGAGACCAGCCTGGGCAATGTAGAAAGACCCTGCCTCCATGAAAAAAAAAATTCCCTGGGCCCGGTTGTGTGTGCCTGTAGTCCCAGCTACTTGGGAGGCTGGGGTAGGAGGATCTCTCAAGCCCAGGAAGTAAAGGCTACAGTGAGCCATGATGACACTGCTGCACTCCAGCCTAGACAACAGAGTGAGACCATTTCAAAAAAAAAGTCTGGCTAATATATGGGTATTCGTGCATTTTATGGCACTGTGTATTAAAAGATACACATTTACAATACTACATTGTTTAACTCTCTAAGTAGATTTCTATATAGTATAATTCTGCCGTTATGTTTTGTCTTTGACATTGCATATTGTCAATTTCATTCAGTTTATTTAGTGCATACTTTATGTAAGGTACTCTCATATTCAACAAAAATTCTTCTAATAAAATAAATGGACAAATCAAGAATGTATCAAAGAACATGAGTTCTGTCTTGATCATTGGTACAGCTTGGATGCTTGTGCCCTCCAAATCTCATGTTGAAATGTGATCCCCAATGTTGGAAGTGGGGCCTCATGGGAGGTGTTTGTGTCATAGGGGTGGGTTCCTCATGAAAAGCTTGGTGTCCTCCCTGTGGTAACGAGTGGGCTCTGGTTCTATTCGTTCACAGGAGGTCTGATTGGTAAAAAGAGTCTGGCACTTCGTTCCCTCTCTCGCCATGTGAAAGGCCAATTCCCCCTTCACCACCTGCCATGATTGTAAGCTTCCTGAGGCCTCACCAGAAGCAGATGCTGATGCCATGCTTTTTGTACAGTCTGCAGAACTGTGAGCCAAAATAAATCT
Source organism: Hylobates moloch (assembly GCF_009828535.3). Classification (NCBI taxonomy): domain Eukaryota; kingdom Metazoa; phylum Chordata; class Mammalia; order Primates; family Hylobatidae; genus Hylobates; species Hylobates moloch. Next base: position 41,090,644 of record NW_026652285.1, read on the forward strand.
CTTTTCTCTATAAATCACTCAGCCCCCGCCGGGCGCGGTGGCTCACGCCTGTAATCCCAGCACTTTGGGAGGCTGAGAAGGGTGGATCACGAGGTCAGGAGATCGAGACCATCCTGGCTAACACGGTGAAACCCCGTCTCTACTAAAAATACAAAACAAAAATTACCGGGCCTGGTGGCGGGCCCCTGTAGTCCCAGCTACTCGGAGAGGTTGAGGCAGGAGAATGGCGTGAACCTGGGAGGTGGAGCTTGCAGTGAGCGGGGATTGCGCCACTGCACTCCAGCCTGGGTGACAGAGCGAGACTCCGTCTCAAAAAAAAAAAAAAAATCACTAAGCCTCAGGTATTCCTTTATATCAATGCCACAAAATTGACTAATACAATCACAATTACTTTTTAAATGCAAACTAGCTGTGAGAGTTGTCTGTCTCAAATATTTAAGACTATAATTTTATGATCATACAACTCATACTCCCAGCACTCAGTAAAGACAGCTTATATTTCTGTCAGTCTTTTATATGCACAATTAGAAAATGATTAAAATAGTCTGATAATAGATTTCCCTGTTAAGTTCAGAAGCCCAGTATTCTTTCTTGGTTTTTAACTGTCATACTCCCTTTAATTTTATATTTATTTCTTTTAATGATGAATACAGAGGCAATAAATAACACTTTTCTTTATATAGGATTGGATTACAATTAACTGATGAATTTAGGAAAGGACTTAAAGATTTATTTTTATCATCTTGTAATTTAAAACAAAACAACAGGGCTATAAACTCCAAATATGCAAGTAAATGTAAAGCTCAACTTCAAAAAAAATAAGACTTGACAATGATGAAAAAGTAGGAAATGTTTGAGAAACTTTATAGAAATATCCGTTTACTTCAAAAATAGGAGAAATGTGTACTACAGGTAGGCCCCTACTTACAGACTCCTAATTACTCATATGTGAATTCTCAGACGGCAAGGGCTGGGAGTAATACTGCTTTTAATGAAAGTCTGCTTTTATGAGTTTTCAGATGCCATAACCAAACTGACATTGTGTACCATTGTTCTCTGGGGACCTTCATGCTCAGAATGAACTCATATGTTCTATGACCTTGGGCCAAACAATATCTTAAAGAAGTAATCAGTATAACATTTCAGAAATTGAGGTGGCCAAAGTCAGTCTAGGAAAGTCTCGCAAGATTTGATATGCTGAGTGCAGGAGAATTCATTTTCCATTCAGAGAAAAGGTCGTACAAAGTATTCATGTGCCTCAACTGCTGAAAGCAATATAGAAAAAGAAAAATTGGGCTTAAACAAAATTTTTTAAAATCTGTCTTCATTTTCTCCCCTGTGATCCTTTATATCCAGGAAGGCTATTACTGTGGAGAGGCCTTAATATGGACTATTTAGACCAGTCATTTGAACAAATGTCCTAACGACAGCAGAAAAACATATCAGTGTTCTGCAGAATCCGGACTTGTAATCAAGTAGTCAGTGTTTAACAGACAAGTTTAGGTCATGGACATATACTGGAGCCAAGAATCAGAATTCTAGTTTTTGCTCCAGCACTGATTTGTTCAGCTATGAGTGATGTTTTCAGATAGATTTCTTTAGGGTAGGAAGCAATAATGTTATATGACTTGGAAAGGATTGATGAATGTTACTGAGTAAATAGATGTTTGCTGATTGCTGTGGAACAGTGGATCAAATTATTAAAGAAAAGTTAGGATAGAAAAACCCAAATACAGGCCGGGCGCGGTGGCTCATGCCTGTAATCCCAGCACTTTGGGAGGCTGAGGCGGGTGGATCACGAGGTCAGGAGATTGAGACCATCCTGGCTAACACAGTGAAACCCCATCTCTACTAAAAATACAAAACATTAGCTGGGCATGGTGGCGGGTGCCTGTAGTCCCAGCTACTCGGGAGGCTGAGGCAGGAGAATGGCATGAACCCGGGAGGCGGAGCTTGCAGTGAGCTGAGATTGCATCACTGCACTCTAGCCTGGGCGACAGAGCAAGACTCAATCTCCTAAAAAAAAGAAAAGAAAAGAAAAGAAAAATCCAAATACAAAATTATAACAGTATGTAGCTATTTAGAGTTCATTAGTTACAAAGCTGTTAAGATTATAGATATTGCATATTATAATATATACATGTGGAATTTCTGAAACTGATACTGTTTTTGTTTAGGCAGTTACCAGTTTGGCAAAATTTTACATTTTCTGTAGTGAGTGAAAACAAATTATTTGATCTGAAATTACTATTTTATGAAACATATTATTTGACTGTTAAGTCATCAATTCTTTTGGAGCTGGCCAACAATGTACCAATTTATTTTTAGTAGTGCAGCCCATGATAAAGAAAAGCAGAAAGCCACTAAGGACAAAAAGATTACTGAGAGCTCCTCCTCACTGTACTTAAATTTTGTCTAGGATGAGATAAATGGAAAAAGAGCTTCAGACTTTGAAGATCTAGAAATTTGGGAAATTTTCCAAATGTTCATGTGGATGAGTAAACTGTCACATTTCCAGAATGAAGAACAGTGGTTTTTATTCTGCCTGGACTAGTATTAGGGAAAATGTTCAATTGAGAAAGTTACCATATAAGAATTATATCCAGAGTATCATATTTAATTGATTTTTTAGTTACGCAAAAAAAAATTCAATTATCAATGTTTTTGAGGAAAAATAAGGCAACAGGTCAGGCTCTAAAAATAAATATAAGACTATAAAAGATGCATGTCTTATATTCTACCATGGTAAATGGGGCAGTGCTAAAGGAGAATGCAGAGTCCTCCTTCTGGTATACAGAATTTATATTATTGCTTTATTATTGCCTCACACACATCAACCCTTGAGGCAGGAAAGATGTGTTCATAGAAAGCAACTTACCAGTGACCATGCCAGAAATGTTCAAATATACTTCACTATGACATGGTAAGAATACACTAATATTAATGTAACATCGACAGGAATTCAGTAAAGATAGAAATCTGATAATAGTAAGAACCATCATTAATTAATGAGTCCTTGTTATACACCAGGCACTGTGTTAGTGCTCTCTTTCTGTCTGTCTCTCTCTCTCAGAAACCATGCATATTCATATATATTTATATAAAATGATCATACAATTCCAGCAGCCACATAAAAGTTTGGAAGCATTTCCTCTTTTTTCTCTTTTTGGAGAAATGGGGAAACACAGGCACAGACAAATATGGAAACTTTGCAGCATTCACGCAAAGGATGCAGAATGGAGCCTGAATTAAAATGCTCCCTCGGATAGAAGAGGCTTCATTCTTCTTTCTAGAAAGACTGTGGTGAAGGTCCTGGATTGTGACAAATATGCTATTTCCTCTAAACCCAGACTCCCTCCTCTTCAAGTAGTTTGAACCGTCTTTCCTACCCCTAAACCTGTAGATTATGCCTCCATCTCTCCCATCCTTACCCTCCACTCAAAAGGTAAGCTGCTGTCTTCTTTCTCTTAGTCCATTCTGCATCCTAAAAGTCTCCACCATACTCTCTGTGGAACACCATTCCATTCTCATCAACTCCCTCCACATCCTCTACCTCACACACCTTGACTTAAGTGAGGCTTCTATAAAGACACTGCCCACCTCCCACCTCCAGCAATTGCAAAGGGATGCTTCTCAGAGTTGGAGGCTTCTTGGGGTTGGGAGGAGCGGCCAGTGTTCTCCACCCTCAGTGCAGTTCCAGACCCTTCCTCCTATGTAACAAACCCTTTCCCTTGAGGCTGACAACATCCAGCCACGTGACCCTGTACTTCTTTCTCACACTCCTTTGCTTTTACTGAAGACTTTGCAGCTTTTTCTCTATGTCTAAGTTTCACCATCATTTTTGTATCTGGCACATAGTAGTTGCTAAATTATATTATTAAAAAATTCACAGCGATTATTCTTAATAAATTATGTGTGATACACTCACAATTCATGGTGAAATGACCACGTATCTCGGGACGAGAGTTGAAAAGGACAATGAGGACACTGCTTCCCATACTCTGAACTCTAAGTTGCATGATCCTGCCAGTCTCAGGATTGTCAGCCATCCATGCTGGAACTTTGAAATATTCAATTATAATATCACATACATACACACTTATTCCAAACCACATTCCTCCAGCCATAACTCGTCACCTCCACTCTGCCTTTCTTCATTGTATTGTAAAGAATGAATTGGGTTATTGTGACAGTCTTTATGAGTATTCCCATTACTCTACTATTTTGTCTTTCTACGGTACCTCCTGTGGAAAAAAATTCCACATCATAATCCACAAGACTGTCTTCTGTTCTCCTCCTACACAAACAACTCTCCTACAGATGGAGAAACTCATATAACTGCATTAAAAGTTCATTTGAAAGGCATAGTTGCCAAACTCAATTGGAATACCACCTGGCATTTCTATATTTTCCTGGGCAACTTTCTCTTTCACTTCCCACAGAGCATATTTCAAACCTCTATTGTGCTTTAGTTTTCTTTATTACATCGCTGTATGAAAGTGTAATTCATTTATTCTGCACTTACTTACTAGACATCTGTTACGTGCCAGGCAAAGTGTGCTAGGTATTATGGTAGAGAAAAGTGTAACATTTGACTTTGTTCCCTCTCACTCCTGCCTTCATTCCTAAAAGCATTCACCTATCTCTGTGCCCACCTTGCCTAGGGGAAGATATATCTCCCTCCGTGCCCACCCATTCTACCTGTACTCTGTTAGCTCAGCCATTAGCTCAGTTAGCTTATCCCTCTCTCCTCTATCTGAAAATTCTCCATCCTACTAGCTCTTCCCCAGCAGCACTTGTACTTACTTATTTCTGTCCTATCTTTAACCAATCGATATGACCACTCTCAACCATCATGTTTGCTTCTAAGTATTTCCCTGTATCTTCTCATTCTTCAGAGCCGCGGTACAGTTGTCCACGCTCCCCTCCTCATTCATTTCATTCTCTCTCCAGCCTCCTGCAGTCTGGCATCTTCTCCACTATTCTACTGCAGCAGTCCCTTCCAGGGTCAGCAAAGCCTCTTTATTAGAAAAGGCACAGGGCACTTACTGTCTTCAGTCTTTCAACTCTGCAGACATTTCTTTTTTGTGTGTGGGTCGGGGGAGACAGAATTTTGCTCTTGTTGCCCAAGGCTGGAGTGCCAAGGCACAATCTCAGCTCACTGCAACCTCCACCTCCCAGGTTCAAGCGATTCTCCTGCCTTACCCTCCCAAGTAGCTGGGATTACAGGTGCCTGCCACAACGCCTGGCTAATTTTTGCATTATTAGCAGAGACAGGGTTTCACCATGTTGGCCAGGCTGGTCTCGAACCCCTGATTCAGATGATCTACCTGCCTCAGCCTCCCAGCATGCTGAGATTACAGGGGTGAGCCACTCTGCCTGGCCAGGCATTTCTTTTATAAACCATGTACCCTGCCTCTGGGCCACCAGAGGTTCCTGGTCTTCTCCCACTCACCTCTATGGTCAGTTACTCCGCCTGTCATGACATGCAGTGATCCTCTATGTTCTTTCTTCTCCCCTTACAGTTTGTGTGTTCCATGAATGACATCATTTACTACCTCAAATCCAACTGCATATTTTATTTGTATGAATCCCCAATAAGAAATTTCCTATGGACAGAGGCTGTGCATGTTCGTTGTTTTAGTCCTGACACCTATCACAGAGTGCCTGACAACCCAGTGCCCAGCAATACAGAAAAATGCACAGACTGAATAATACAGGAAGTTGTAGGCCGGGCGCGGTGGCTCACATCTGTAATCCCAGCACTTTGGGAGGCTGAGGCGGGTGGATCACGAGGTCAGGAGTTTGAGACCAGTCTGGCCCATATGGTGAAACCCCATCTCTTCTAAAAATACAAAAATTAGCCGGGCATTGTGGCACGTGCCTGTAGTCCCAGCTACTTTGGAGGCTGAGGTAGGAGAATTGCTTGAACTCTGCACTCCAGCCTGGGTGACAGGGCAAGACTCCATCTAAAAAAAAAAAAAAAAAAAAAAAAGCCACATGCTTCAGCTATTACTTCTTGTCTTCCTAAGCAACCACTAGGCTTCTTTCTCCCAGTAGATTGTCCTATTGTGGACATTTCATATGAGTGGAGTCAATAATATGTGGTCTTTTGTTACTGACTTCTATCAGTTAACGTAATGTTTTCAGGGTTCTCCATGTTGTGGCATGTATCAGCTCCTCATTCCTTTTTTGTGAGTAAAGAAAAAATAGCAAAATTTACATTTTAACCATTTTCAAGTGTACAGTACAGTACTGTTAACTGTGTGCAAGTTGTTGTGCAATAGGCCTCTGTACCTTTTTCATCTTACCAAAGGGAAACTCTTTACCCATGGAAAAACTCCCCATTCCCCCTCTTCCCCAGCTCTGGAGGTCACATTCTACTTGCTATTTCTATGAATTTGATTACCTTAGAAAATATATACACAGGGAATCATGCAGCATTATTCCTTTTATGACTGGCATATTTCATGTAGCATAATGTACTCAAGCCTTATCCATGTTGTAGCATATGATAAGATTTTCTTCTTTCTTTAGGCTGAATAATATTCCAGTGAATATGTGGTTTATACATTAATTTCTCAGGAGATATTAGTGTTCTTCCAACTCTTGGCTATTGTGAGTAATACTGCAATAAAGATGGATGTGCAAATATCTTTTCAAAATCCTACTTTAAATTTTTGTGATATATACCCAGTAGTGGGATTGCTGGACTATATGGTGGTTCTGTTTTTAATTTTTTGAAGAACCTCTGTTTTCCATAGTGGCTACACCATTTTACATTGCCACCAACAGTGCACAAGAGTTTCAAGTTCTCTGTATCCTTGCCAGTATTTCTCATTTTCTGTTTCTGTTTTGTTTTCTGGATAGTGGTCTAGCTAAGAGATGTGAGGTGACATCTCATTGTGGTTTTGATTTGCATTTCTCTGCTTAGTGATATTGAACATATTTTTACACGTTGGCCATATTGATGTCATCCTTAAAGAAATGTCTATTCAAGTACTTTGTTAATAGGGTTTTTTGCTTGTTTGTTGTCTGTCTAGTTTTGATGTTGTTGAGTTGTAGGAATTCTTCATATGTTTGGCTATCAACCCTTTTCAGATACGTGGTTTGCAAATATTTTATTCCATTCTGTAGGTTGCCTTTTCACTCTCTTCATTATTTCCTTTCTGTGCAGAAGATTTGAAGTTTGATTTAGTTCCATTTGTATATTTTTGCTTTTATTTCCTCTGCCTTTGCTGTCATATCCAAGAAATCATTGCCAAATCCAAAAACATGAAGCTCCTCCCCTATATTTTTATCTTACTAGATAATTTTATAATTTTATAAATTTTAGTTTTATAAATATAATTTTATAAATTACAGTTTTATAATTTTAGGTCTTACATTTAGGTCATTAATCCATTTTGGTTTGTTTGTTGTTTTGAGACAGGGTCTGTCTCTGACAACCAGGCTGGAGTGCAGTGGCATCATCACAGCTCACTGCAGCCTCAACTTTCTGGGCTCAAGCAATCCTGCTGCCTACCCCCACCTCTCCCAGTAGGTGGCACTACAGGGTGCGTGCCACCACACCTGGGGGAATTTTTACATTTTTTTGTAGAGACGGCTTCGCAGTGTTGCCCAGGGCTCGAGCGATCCTCCCACCTCAGCCTCCCAAAGTGGTAGGATCACAGGCATGAGCCACTGCACTTAGCCGTTAGTTCATTCTGAAGTGATTTTTGTATATAGGTACAGGAAGGTAAGGGTCTAACTTCACTATTTTACACGTGAATATCAAGTTTTCTCAGCACCATTTGTTGAAGACACTATCTTTTCCCCATTGTATAGTCTTGATGCCCTTATGGCAGATTATTTTACCATATATGTGAGTTTATTTCTGGGCTCTCTATTCTGGCCCATTGGTCTATATGTGTGTCTTTATTCCAGGATTATGCTATTTTGATTACTGTGGCTTTACACTGTTTTTTGAACTTGAGAAGTGTGAGACCTCCAGCTTTGTTTTTCTTTCTCATAACTGTCTTGACTATTTGGAATACTTTGAGATTCCTAATGGATTTTGGATTTTTTTTCTATTTCTGCAAAAAATTCCAATGAGATTTTTATACAGACTGCATTGAATCTGTAGATTTGGAGGGTAGTATGAACACTGTAACCATATTCTTTTCCAATCCAGGAACATGGGATGTCTTTATATTTATTTGTGTCTTCATTAATTACTTTCAGCAATATTAAGAGTATTCAGTATACAGGTCTTTTGCATCTTTGGTTGGGTTTATTCCTAAGTATTTTATTCTTTTTGATGCTCTTGTAAAGAGGATTTAAAAACATTTCCTTTTCTGATTATTTATTCTTAGCATCTAGAAATGCAACTGATTTTTGTAGGTTGATTTTGTTTCCTGCAACTTTACTGAATTAGTTTATTAGTTGTAACAGTTGTCTGTGTGTGTGTGTGTGTGTGTTTGTGTGTGTGTGTAATCCTTCAGGTTTTCTACATATAAGATTATATCATCTGCAAACGAGGTAATTTTATTTCTTCCTTTCAAAATTGAATGCTTTTTAGTCCTTTTTCTTGTCTAATTGCTCTGACTAGAACTTCCAGTACTATGTTGAATAGACGTGGCAAGACTGGGCATGCTTGCCTTGTTTCTATTTGTAGAGGGAAAGCTTGAGTATGATGATAGCTATGGGCATTACCTATAGGGCTTTTAATATGTTGATGTAATTTTCTTTTATTTCTATATTATTGAATTTTTTTACATGAAACGGTGCTGAATTTTATTAAATGCTTGTTATTGCACTAATTGAGATGATCATGTGACTTTTTTACCTTTCTTTCAGTTAATATAGTGTATTGCATTGACTAATTTTTGTATGTTGAAACATCCTTGCATCCCAGGAATAAATACCACTTGGTCATAGTGTACTGCTGAATTAAGTTTATGATATTTTGTTGAGGATTTTTGCATCAATATTTAGCAAGATTATTGGTGTGTAGTCTTTTTGTGGTGTCCTTCTTTAGCATTGGTATTAAGGTAATACTGGCCTCATAAAATGAGTTTGAAAGTATTTTTTCTTCTGAAATTTTTCAGAAGAGTTTGAGAAAGAGTGATGCTAATTATTCTTTAAATGTTTGGTAAAACTCATCAGTGAAAACATCTAGTCCTGGGGCTTTTCTTCATTGGGAGATTTTTGATTACTAATTCAATCTCCTCAGTTATGGATGTGTTCAGATTTTAATTTCTTCACAATTCAGTCTTGGTAGGTAGTATATTTCTAAGAATTTATGTCTTCTAAGTTATCCAGTGTACTGGAGTATTGTTCATAGTAGTCTCTTGTAATCTTTTTACTTCTGTGTCCTCATTTTTAATGTCTCATTTCTGATTTGTGTTACTTTAGACTTCTATTTTCTTACTTATCGAAAGAATTTGTTAAATTTTTTATTTTTTTAAAAAAGAAACTCATTTCATTGATTTTTCTATTTTTTTATTTATTCTCTATTTCATTTATGTTTTCTGTAATCTATGACCTTCCTTTTGCTAACTGTAATCTAGGACCTTCCTTTTACTAACTTTGGATTTAGTTTGCTGTTCTTTTTCTAGTTCTTTGAGATACAAAATTATCTCCAATTATTGACTTGGGACCTTCTTTTAAAAATACAAACATTTACTGCCACAGGTTTGGTGTGTTGTGTTTTCATTTTCATTTGCTTTAAAATACTGTTAAATAGTGATTTCTTGACTCATCAAGTTGTTCAAGAGTATATTCCTTAATTTCCACATCTTTGTGAATTTTCTAGTTCAGAGTTTTCTAGTCCAGATTTCTAGTTTCATGGTGATTAGAAAATATAGTTGGTTTTCTTTCCGTTTTTTTTTTTTGAATTGTTAAAACTTGTTTTGTGTCCTAATATGTGTTCTGTCTTGGAGACTGTTTTATGTGCACCTGAGAAGAATGTGTATATTAACATAGGGTGGAATATTGTTTATATATCTATTGGATTCAATTCACTTGTAGTATTGTTCAAGTCCTTTATTTTCTTATTATTTTTCTTTCTGGTTGATCTATTTATTATTGAAAGAAGAGTATTGTAATCTCCTCCTATTATGTTTTTTTAATCTAATTCTTCCTCCAGTTCTATCAATGTTTGCTTCATGTATCTGGATGCTCTGCTGTTTGGTACATATAGATTTATAAGTGTTGTACTATGAATTGACACTTTCATCAATATGATGTGTATTGTTTTTCTCTTGTGACAGTTTTTAGCTTAATGTCTATTTTGTCTGATACATGTATGGGCACCCCTGCTATTTTGGTTACCTCTTGCATGGAATATATTTTTCTATTCCTTCATTTTCAGCCTATGTGTGTTTTCAAAGCTGAGTGAATCTCTTGTAGATAGCATGAAATTGGATCTTTTTAAAATTGATTCCACCACTCGGTCTTTTGATTGCGGAGTGTAATCCATTCACACTTACACTAATTATTGATAGGGAAGGACTTACTATTGCAATTTTGTTAATTGTTTTCAGTATGTCTTAGCATTGTTTGTCCCTCTTTTCCTCTCTTGCTACATTTGTGTTTCATTGATTTTTTTTTGTAGTGATATGCTTTGAGGCCTTTCTTATTTTCTTTGGTAGGTCTTCTATAGCAATTTTCTCTGTAAGTTACCATGGGGATTATATGAAACATCTTATAGCTATAACAATTTATTTAAACTAAAAATTTAATTCAATTGCATACAAAACCTCTACTCTTTTACCTCCAATTCACCTTCCATTATCAATGTCACAAATTATACTTTTAGTATTTTGTATCCATTAATATAATTTATTAATTATGGTTATTTTTATGCTTTTATTTATACCTGATTTAAAAATGATTTATGGACCACTATCGTAGTATGACAAGATTCTGCATTTTTTTTTTTTTTTAGACAGAGTCTCACTCTGTCACCCAGGCTGGAGTGCAGTGGTGCAATTTCAGCTCACTGCAAGCTCTGCCTCCTGGGTTCACTTCATTCTCCTGCCTCAGCCTCCTGAGTAGCTGGGACTACAGGCGCCCACCACCATGCCCTACTACTTTTATTTTATTTTATTTTATTTTATTTTATTTTATTTTTTGTATTTTTAGTAGAGATGGGGTCTCACCATGTTAGCCAGGACAGTCTTGATCTCCTGACCTCATGATCCACCCACCTCAGCCTCCCAAAGTTCTGGGATTACAGGCTTGGGCCACCACACCTGGCCTAGAGTCTGCATTTGACTATATGTTTACCTTTACCAGAGAGCCTTATACTTTTGTATGCTTCAAGTTGGTATCTAGCTTTCTTTTATTTCAACTGGAAGGACTACCGTTAGTAATTCTAGCAAGGTAGATTAATGGTGATGAACTTCTTCAGCTTTTGTTTATCTGGGAAGATCTTTATTTCTCCTTCATTTTTGAAGGGCAGATTTGCTGTGTATTCTTAGTTGGCAATTTTCTTTCTCTTTCAGCCCTTTGAATATACTACCCCATTCCCTTTCAGTCTGGAATGTTCCTGCTGATGAGTTTGCTGATAATCTTATGAGAGTTCTCTTGTATATAAGTCACTTTTCTCTTGCTGCTTTCAAGATTGTCTGTCTTGGACTTTTGACTGATTATAATGTGTCATGGTGTTGGATCTTTAGGTTCATCTTAGATAGAGTCCTTCAAGCTGCTGAAATTTGGTTGTCCATTTCCTTTTTCAGATTTGGGAAGTTTTCAGCTATTTCTTCAAATAAGCTGTCTGCCACAGGCTACTCTTCCTTGTGCAATCTGTGGACCCAGTTATCATCTGCCACCACTGTCTAGTTATCTTTTGACTGCCACAAATGGACTCCAAAAAGTCTCCAAAATAAATTGTTACCATGACAAGATGGCCAACTAGACACAGCCAGGAAGCACTGCTCCCACTGAGAGAGACCAAAATATTGAGTAAACCCACATATTTTGAGCCCATCTTCAGAGAGAAAATGCTGAGAGTCATTACAGAGGTGATGCAGACAACAAGGCTGAAGAGGGAGGAAGCTGGGAACCCTGCATAGAATACTTGCACGACGGGGCTAGTTCCCAGACCTGAATGCCTCGTGGGGAAGGGATAAGTGAAGGGATGGAGGGACAGGCCACTCTCACTGTGGACCTCTGGGATCCTAGGTACATAGAACTTCACATTCTCCTTGGACATTTGAGCTGGCAGTGGGATCTTCAAAGAGAGTAGGCAGAGACAGGGCTTCACTGGCATGGAACCTAGGAGCTTTTGTGCATGTGGCAGCTGTGGCAGAGCGTGGCCTAGACACCCATCCCCCAGGGCTCTCCACCTCCCTACAGGCAGCTCTAGCCTCAGCTGATTGCTGGCCCAGGAGAGAGTGTGGCTGGCTTCCCTGTGAGACTGGGAAACTTCCAGGGCCCTGCCTGGCCACCGTGCAGGAGGTGTGCACAGAGTAGCCTCTGCTGCCAAGCCTGGGTGCTTTGCTTCACCTGAGTACCTTCCTGGTGGCCTGGGAGCACTTTGGATCCCCCAGAACAGCTGGGGCCCAATCTCAAGGGTCTGGAGGATGAAGCTGAAAGCCAGTCCTAGCTCCCCAAAACTACGCAAATACATGGAAATTGAACAGCTTGCTCCAGAATAACTCCTCGGTGAACAATAAAATTAAGAAAGAAATAAAAAAAATTCTTTGAAATAAATGAAAATAGGGACACAGCTTACCAAAATCTCTGGGACACAGCTAGAACAGTATTAAGAGGAAAGTTTATAGCACTAAGCACCTTCAGCAGGAAATTAGAAAGGTCTCAAATTAACAATGTACCTTTGCAACTAGAGGAACTAGAAAAAAAACAAGCCAACCCCAAAGCAAGCAGAAGATAATAAATATCTAAAATTAGAGAAGAACTGTATGAAATTTAGACACAAAAATCCATAGAAAAGATCAATGAAACAAACTATTTTTTCTTCAAAAGAATAAACAAGATCAATAAACCACTAGCTATATTAACCAAGAAAAAAAGAGAAGATCTAAATAAGTACAATCAGAAATGACAAAGAAGACATTGCAACTGATCCCACAAAAATACAAAAGATCCGGCTGGGCGTGGTGGCTCACGCTTGTAATCCCAGCACTTTGGGAGGCCGAGGCAGGTGGATCATGAGGTCAGGAGATCGAGACCACAGTGAAACCCCATCTCTAATAAAAATACAAAAAAAAAATTAGCCGGACGTGGTGGCAGGCGCCTGTAGTCCCAGCTACTCTGAGAGGCTGAGGCAGGAGAATGGCGTGAACCCAGAAGGCGGAGCTTGCAGTGAGCTGAGATTGTGCCACTGCACTCCAGCCTGGGTGACAGAGCGAGACTCCGTCTCAAAAAAAAAAAAAATACAAAAGATCCTCAGAGACTATTATGAACAGCTCTAGGTACACAAATTAAGAAAACCTAGAGAAAATGGATAAATTCCTGGAAACACACAAACTCCCAATATTGAACCAGAAAGAAAGTGAAAACTTGAACAGACCAATAAGTTCCAAATTATATCAATATTAAAGAAACTGCCAACCACAAAAGAAAAAAAAGAAAAAAAGAAAAAGAAAAGCCCTGGACCAGATGGATTCACAGACAAATTCTCTCAGTACCAATCGTATTGAAACTATTCAAAAAAATTGAAAAGGAAGGGTACCTCTCTAACATCCTACGAAGCCAGAATCGGTCTGATACCAAAATCTGGCAGAGACACAATAAAAAAAAAGAAAACTTCAGGCCAATATACCTAACGAACATAGGTGCGAAAATTCTCAACAAAATACTAGCAAGCTGAATCCAGCAGCGCATCAAAAAGTTAATTTACCACAATAAGGCAGGCTTTACTCCTGGGATGCAAGGCCAGTTGAACATACGCAAATCAATAAATGTGATCCACCACAGTAACAGAATTAAAAGCAAAACCCATATGATCATCTCAGTAGATGCAAAAAAAGCTTTCAATAAAATCCAACATCCCTTCATGATAAAAGCCCTCAACAAACTAGGCATCTAAGGTACATACCTCAAAATAATAACAGCCATCTACACCACACCCACAGCCAATATTATACTGACTGGGCAAAAGCCAGAAGCATTCCCCCTAAGAACAAAAACAAGACAATGATGCGCACTCTCCCTGCTGCTATTCAGTGTAGTACTGGCAGTCCTAGCCAGAGCAGTTAGGCAAGAGGAAGAAATAAAAGACATCCGCGGCTGGGCGCGGTGGCTCACGCCTGTAATCCCAGCACTTTGGGAGGCCGAGGCGGGCAGATCCACGGGGTCAGGAGATCGAGACCATCCTGGCTAACACAGTGAAACCCCGTCTCTACTAAAAATACAAAAACAAAAACAAAAAACAAACAAACAAAAAAGACATCCGCATAGGAAAAGAAGAGGTCAAATTATCTCTCTTCACTGACAGTACGAGTCTCTCTTTTTTTGAAACTGAGTCTCCCTCTGTCGCCCAGGCTGGAGTGCAGTGGCGCCGTCTCAGCTCACTGCAGCCTCTGCTTCCTGGGTTCATGTGATTCACCTGCCTCAGCCTCCAGAGTAGCTAGGATTACAGGCATTCACCACCACGCCTGGCTAATTTTTGTATTTTTTAGTAGAGATGGGGTTTCACCATGTTGGCCAGGCTGGTCTTGAACTCCTGACCTCAAGTGATCTGCCTGCCTCAGCCTCCCAAAGTGCGGAGATTACAGGTGTAAGCCACCATGCTTGGCCACTGATAATATGATTCTATATCTAGAAAACCCTAAAGACTCTGCCAAAAGGCCCGTCAAACTGCTAAATGACTTCAGTAATGTTTCAGGGCACAAAAATAATGTACAAAAATCAATAGCATTTCTATATATAACTGAGTACCTCACCCTCGAAATATATTTTTAGACTATTTTTTTTCTTTCCTTCCTAATCTCAGAATGTGGACTCTTTGTTATGCCCTTTCCCAACAGGCATATCTGTGCACAGTGCTTGCTCATCTAACTATGTGCTTGCTTAGAAATTCCAGGAGCCAATTTTGAAACAAACCAGGCAGAGAGACCAAGCCGCAGATCTTCCCACTCAAGGGGAGTTACGCCCAAGTCAGGATGATGCAAATTAGATCTCTAGATGGGCAATTACTTGAGATAACTATGGGAACAAGACATGCAGCTATGCACTCCCTTTTCACTACTCATGTCTATATCCCACACCTTTTTCCTTCTTAAACCCCTTCACTCGGCCCAGAAGGCTGAGATGGCTCTTTTGAGGCTTATGCCCAGACATTCTCCCATCTGCTAGCATTTGACCAATAAAAGTTGCTTTCCTTCCACCACACCTCAGTTCTCATGGTTTGACTTCTGAGAGGAGAGCAGCTGGACTTGAGCTGGTTACATAGACACCAATAATGTTCAAGCTGAGAGCCAAATCAAGAACACAATCCCATTTGCAATAGCCACACACAAAAATGAAATACCTAGGAATACAGCTAACCAAGAAGGTTCAAGATCTCTACAAACCTGACAATGTTGGCGTTGCCGTGTTTGAAAATGATTAACTACTTAAGGAAGGAGCTAGAGTGAAGAGGACAGGAGCCATTGTGGACGTTCCAGTTCGTGAGGAGCTGTTGGGTTGTGTAGTTGATGCCCTTGGTAATGCCATTGATGGAAAGGGTCCATTTGGTTCCAAGACCCATAGGCGAGTTGGTCTGAAAGCCCCTGGAATCATTCCTCAAATTTCAGTGCAGGAACCAATGCAGACTGGCATTAAGGGTGTGAATAGCTTGGTGCCAATTGGCCATGGTCAGTGTGAGCTGATTATTGGTAATGGACAGATTGGGAAAATCTCAATTGCTATTGACACAATCATTAACCAGAAACATTTCAATGATGGATGTGAGGAAAAAAAGAAGCTGTACTGTATCTATGTTGCTATTGGTCAAAAGAGATCCACTGTTGCCCAGTTGTTGAAGAGACTTATGATACAGATGCCATGAATTACACCATCGTGGTGTCAGCTACGGCCTCGGATGCTGCCCTCCTTCATTAACTGGCTCCTTACACTGGCTGTTCCATGGGAGGGTATTTTAGAGACCATGGCAAACATGCTTTGACCATCTATGACAACTTATCCAAACAGGCTGTTGCTTACCATCAGATGTTTCTGTTGCTCTGCCAACCCCCTGGTTGTGAGGCCTATCCTGGTATTGTGGTCTACCTATACTCCCAGTTGCTGGAAAGAGCAGCCCAGATGAACAATGCTTTTGGTGGTGGCTCCTTGGCTGCTTTGCCAGTCATAGAAACAGGCTGGTGATGTGTCTGCTTACATTCCAGTGAATGTCATTTCTATCACTAATGGACAGATCTTCCTGGAAACAGAATTGTTCTACAAAGGTATCCACCCTGCCATTAATGTCGGTCTGTCTGTGTCTCGTGTTGGATCTGCTGCCCAAACCAGGGCTATGAAGCGGGTGGCAGGTAACATGAAGCTGGACCTGGCTCAGTATCATAAGGTCACTGTTTTTGCCCGGTTCAGTTCTGACCTCGATGCTGCCACTCAATAACTTTTGAGTTGTGGTGTGTGTCTAACTGAGTTGCTGATGCAAAGACAGTATACTCCCGTGGCTATTGAAGAACAAGTGGCTGTTATCCATGCGGGTGTTAGGGGCTATCTTGACAAACTGGACCAGCAAGATTACAAAGTTTGAGAATGCTTTCTTGTCTCATGTCAGCTGGTACCAAGCCCTGTTGGGCACTATCAGGGCTGATGGAAAGATCTCAGAAGAATCAGATGCAAAGCTGAAAGAGATTATAACAAACTTCCTGTCTGAATTTGAAGCTTAAACGCCTATGGATTTACATCAAATGCCAGTTCAGTTTTGTCATTGTTTATTCTAGTAAATTAGTTTCATTTGTGACAGGGTTACTCTCATACTCCTTATGTACAGAAATCACATAAAAAATAAAGATTCCATAATGTGAAAAAGAAAAAAGATCTCTACAAGGAGAACTGACAATCACTGCTGAAAGAAATCACAGATGACACAAATAAATAAAAAAAAAAATTCCATGCTGATGGATTGGAAGAATCAATATTGTTAAAATGGCTATGCTGCCCAAAGCAGTTTCAAGATTTAATGCTATAGCTGCCAATGTCATTTTTCACAGAACTAGAAAAAAACTATTCTAAAATTCATATAGAACCAAAAAAGAGCCCGAATAGATAAAGCAATCCTAAGCAAAAAGAACAAAGCTGGAGGCATCACACTACCCGACTTCAAACTATACTATAAGGCTACAGTAAGCAAAACAGCTTGGTCCTGGTACAAAAAAAGACAGATGAATGGAACAGAATAGATAATCCAGAAGCAGTTCTGCATACCTATAGCCATCTGCTCTTTGACAAAGCCCACAAAAAAATGGGAAAATGATCCCCTATTCAATAAATAATGCTGGAATAACTAGCTAGCCATATGCAGAAGAATGAAACTGGACCCCTACCTTTCATTGTATACAAAAATTAACTCAAAATGAATTCAAGATTTAAATGTATGACCTCAAACTATAAGAATCCTGGAAGAAAACCTAGGAAAAACAGTATTCTGGACATCAGCCTTGGCAAAGAATTTTTGGCTAAGTCCCCAAAAGCAATTGCAACAAAACCAAAAACTGACATGTGGGACCTAATTAGACTAAAAAGCTCCTGCTCATCGAAAGAAACTGTCAGTAAACAGACAATCTACATAATAGGAGAAAATATTTGCAAACTATGCATCCAACAAAGATCTAATATCCAGAAGCTATGAGGAACTCAAACAAATCAAGAAAAAACAAACAAATAACCCCATTAAAAAATGGGCAAAGGACATGAACAGATACTTCTCAAAAGAAGGCATACAAGTGGCCAACAAACATATGAAAAAATGTACGACATCACTAATCATCAGAGCAATGCAAATCAAAACCACAATAAGATACCATCTCACCCCAGTCAGAATAGCTATTATGAAAAGGTCAAACAACAACAGATGCTGGTGAGGCTGTGTGTGCATAAAAGGGAATGCTTATAAACTGTTGAGGAGAGTGTAAATTGGTTCAGCCACTGTGGAAAGCAATTGAAAATTTCTCAAATAACTTAGAACTACCATTTAACCTACCAATCCCATTATTGGGCATATACCCAAGGGAAAATAAATCATTCTACCAAAAAGACATATACCTGTATGTTCATAACAGCATTATTCACAATAGCAAAGACATGGAATTAACCTGGGTGCTTATCAATGGTAGATTGAATTTTTAAAATGCAGTACATATACACCACAGAATACTACACAGCCATAAAAAAGAATGAAATCATGTCCTTTTCAGAAACATGGATGCAACTGGAGGCCATAACCCTAAGTAAATTATTATAATATAGGAATGGAAAACCAAATACAGCTTGTTCTCACTTGTAAGTGGGAGCTAAACACTGAGTACACATTGACATAAATATGGTAACACTAGACACTGTGAACTATTAGAAGGGGCAGGAGGAAGGGGAGATGGGTTGAAAAACTACGTGTTACATAATATGCTCACTACCTGGGTGATGGAATCCATGTCCTAAACATCAACATTATGCCACATACCTGTATAAAAACTTGCAGCTATATCCCCTGAATATAAAATAAAAGTCAAAATTATATTTTTTTAAAAAGAAATTGTTGTCATTACAGGAAGTGGTAGATATTTTGGGTTCTGCCTAGGCTGTTTCTGAATCAGAAGGGAGTCCATGTGATTCTGTTTGACATAAGTATCCCTGCTCAAACCATTCTGGAAGGAATCAACTTTATACATGGAGACATCTGTCATCTCTCTGAGGTAGAGCACGCCTTCCAGGATATAAATGTTACTTGTGTGTTCCATATTGTCTTTTATGTTATGTCGGGGTGGAAACAATTGAATCAAAAACTGCTTGAAGAAGTCAATGTGGGGGACACAGGCAATGTCCTCCAGGCTTGCAGGAGGACAGGACTAATAAAATTAGTGTACACTAGTGCTTCTAATGCATATTTGGAGGTGAAATGGTCAGAAATGAAGATGAATCTGTCTTTCTTAGCTCTTCACGTCTATAGCAATCACTACTCTCAGACAAAATTGACTATGGACAAAAAGATGGTGGAAGTGAATGGTATTTTTCCTCCCGTACATCCCTAACATCCGGAATCCCTTCCCTTAAGTCTGTGACCACTGGGATACTTGGTCCCACTAGGATAGCTTCCCTCCACTGTGATTCCTCATCTACATGTTTAGTGTCATCAGAAGAATGATGTCCTTTTCCAGATAGCTGAATTACACAGCATTTACATTTATCTTATTTCATTTTTTATGACAAGTTATAAAATTGGAATAAAAAGCAGAAACAGGGAAAGAGATTTTCTGAAGTATACATTTTATATGAGCCAAGGAATTAGTACCTGGAAAAATAAACTGTAATATTTAAAATTAGTTTATATATGGAGATAATTATGTTTCTTGATAAAATGCATATCACCCTACTGATTCTCAATTTGAAATAAGCATTATAACTTTTACATGTCTGAACATGAAATTTTACAAATTTGACAGAAGAGGCCAGAGAATTAGCTTGCTCTTTTTCCACCATGTAGGAATAAAATAAGAAATCAGCAGTCTGCAATCAGCATTACTGGAACTCAACCATGCTGATGCCTTGATCTTGGACTTCCCAGCCACCAGAACTATGAGAAATAAATATTTCTTGTTTAAGCCACCCAGTTTATGGTAATTTGTTATATCAGCCTAAACTGATTAAGACAAAAATGCTAAGAAACAGAAAGACCACATAGTAAAATTCCATAACCTGTTCTGGAGTTTTAGATCTACTACAAAAGTCTAGAATCCAGTAGGTCCTCATGGATTGAATATGGCACCAGCAAGGGGGATGTGGACATGAGCCAGATCCTAACACAAAGGATATTTGCCCTCAAACCTCCTTTATGGCTCCTTCCAGGAGTGTGCAGCCCAGAATAAAGGTTTGATGGAGTGACTGGTGCCACAGGTATAAGCAATCGGCTCATAATGGGGGCAACAGTTTGGAATCAGAGAATCATGATTATTCTTGTAAATGATACTTATAGACCAAAGAGGCACATTGGACTCAGAACATAGCAATTTTTCCCCTAGGTCTGTCAGCCTATATATCTTTTACAGGCCAGGTATGTCAAGAGTCTACATTTGGGAGAGGTCTTAAAATCCATATAATACATATTTTGTACACAATTTCAGAATTTGTAACAGATTATACTCAAGATACTGCATTTTATCTAGTGTGTTTTTACATTATAATTTCACAGGGTAACAGCTTCTCATTTTCAATGCTAGGTTACTTTTATGTGATATTCACATTTTGTACCAGTCTGGTGTTCAGATTTTATATTGCTTGATACGATTTTTTAAGTGCATAATCACTTTCTTAAAGTTTCTGTTTAAAAACTTATGGGAAGCATGACATAATATAAATTATATTAGAGATGGAATATTTAATATCCCCTAAAATACCAAATAACTTAGACCAGTATCCCAGTATTTAAATATATAGTTGATAACTCAAAGTAATTTATCACTGTTTCTTTGTAATCGTTCTGATGTCACAGGTTGTTTAAGGCTTAATGATGGTTAAGAACATTTAGTGAATTTATGCACACTTTAATGAGTTGATTTAACATTTCAGCTGTTTATGTGCAAGGACCCATAAAATTATCAATTTAAATGACTTCAGAATTAAAATATAATAGTTTATTCTTGGAGCATCAATTTTTCTCTCTCCAGTTATTGGTCAGGCTACCAAATGCTTTTTTAAAAATCTAGATTTTAAATATTTTTATTTATTTATTTATTTTGAGATGGAGTTTCACTCTTGTCGCCCAGGCTGGAGTGCAAAGGCATGGTCTCAGCTCATTGCAACCTGTGCCTCCTGGGTTCAAATGATTCTCCTGTGTCAGCCTCCTGAGTAGCTGGAATTACAGGCACCCGCCACCATGCCCGACTAATTATTGTATTTTTAGTAGGGACAGGATTTCACCATGTTGACCAGGCTGGTCTCAAACTCCTGACCTCAGGTGATCCGCCCTGCTGGGCCTCCCAAAGTGCTGGGATTACAGGTGTGAACCACCGCGCCGGCCTGGATATTTTTACATGAGATTGTGGATGATAATCTCATTTTGGGTAGATTTGTATTTTGGGTAGATTTGTATTCTGGGTAAATTTTTATCAGGGATCCTGATTTAAAAAGAAAAAAATAAATTTTTTATGGTTGTGATTAGCATTTTTCATTAATTACCACCTATTTTAGTTAAGGTAGCTTCATTTAATTCATACAATGTTTTATCTGTTGTATGGTGCAATTAAAACAATAGTTACAATGTCATGAAGGACCTGCGCCAAGAATCACATTACACCACATAGCCATCAGTACCTATGACAATGCTACTTTTAAATTCTCATTTTTTAATGAGAATATTGAGGCTCCAAGATGTTAAGTAACTTTCCCAAGAATACACAGCTAGTAGATTCAGATTTATAAGGCCACGAAGCCTGGGTTCTCAGTTACTACTCTGCTCACTGGAACTTGTGGGAGCAAATTCTGATCAACTTATAAGCTCTTCTTCCCCAAAAGATCTTAGCTTGGAGAAGAAGGAGACCTCTATACTGCAGAGCTAAAGCTTTGAGTAGGTCGTGCTTGACTTCTGGGGCATGTGACATGTGAATAAAACTGGTTTTACGATGGTAAAATCATCAGCGTTTCCATGGAGCATCCTTTGTTTCTCAGGGCATGGGAACCAACCATTTGCAGCATAAGGTAAATTTTTAACTCATAAGTCAAGGGAATTGTTATTGCTACAGATATCACCAGATTAGTTGGCAGGTGATTCTTATTGAAATATCATAAAGGGCAAGTATCGTGACAACTTTGTTTTGAGATGGAGTCTCACTCTGTCACCCAGACTGGAGTGCAGTGGCATGATCTTGGCTCACTACTACCTCGGCCTTCTGGGTTCAAGCGATTCTCCTGCCTCAGCCTCCTGATAAGCTGGGACTACAGGCATGTGCCACTACACCAGGCTAATTTTTTGTATTTTTAGTAGAGACAAGGTTTCACCGTGTTAGCCAGGATGATCTGGAACTCCTGACCTCGTGATCAGCCTGCCTCAGCCTCCCAAAGCGCTGGGATTACATGCATGAGCCACCACGTCCAGCCGGCAATGTTTTTTAACATGTAGTTTAGTCTTCAGACCCTCTCAAATTACTTACTGAATTAAAGTATGACTTTTATAAGAAACAACATTCAGTAATATAAAAATAAACTCTCATCTCTTCTTTACTTTCCATTTAATTTAAGGTACATTTTGGAGGACATTCTTGTGCTTACTTCATGTAACCTCACTTGCTTTTAGGTGAATTCAAAATTCTGATGTTAATCCCTTGTATTAGGGTTCTCTAGAGGAACAGAAGTAATAGGATATATGTATTTACGAAAGGGAGTTTATTAAGGAGTATTGACTCAGACGATCACAAGGTAAAATTCCAGTATAGGCTGTCTGCAAGTTGAGGAGCGAGCAAGCAAGCCAGTGGTGGTTCCGTCTGAGTCCCCAAACCTCAAAAGTAGGGAAGCCGACAGCGCAGCCTTCAGTCTGTGGCCAAAGGCTCAAGAGCCCCTGGAAAACCACTGGTGTAAGTCCAAGAGTCCAAAAGCTGAAGAACTTGGAGTCTGATGTTCGAGGGCAGGAAGCATCCGGCACAGGAGAAAGATGAAGGCTGGAAGATTCAGTAGTCTGCTCTTCCATCTTCTCCTGCCTCCTCACTGGCGGCTGATTAGATGGTACCCACCAGACTGAGGGTGGATCTGCCTCTCCCAGACCACTGACTCAAATGTTAATTTCCTTTGGCAACACCCTCACAGACACACCCAGGAACAATGCTTTGCATCCTTCAATCTAATCAAGTTGACACTCAATATTAACCATCTTCTTACTGAGCCCTTAACTCATAATAACACTGCCAAAGAGAACTCTAACAGTTCACAGAAGCATTGTTTGTTGTCCTAAGTCTGTCATAATATGCTGTATAACCTTTGAAGAAACATTTAAATTTTCCTCTTTCAAGCAATGAAATGTGCATGCCTTAAATTGAAAGAACATGAGCCTCCTTGATGTGTTGCCTGACATGGTGGGAAAGGTGAGCCCCTGTGTTGGAGGACTCATCTTGGATCCCATTCTCTCACAGGCTTGTGAAAACAGAAGTCACTTTCCTTCTGACTTTGGCATGTATCCTGCTTCAAGAATGGAACTGGAGACGTATCCATTCTGATTACAGAGAAAATTTAAGTCACTCGCCTATAGAATTTTTAATTTCAATCATTGTTTTAGGAATTTGCATGTATATGGCATGTTTTGTCTTAACTAATAGAAAAAGTGTCCTTTTTCAAAAACAGAAACGTTAATGTAATAATAATAGTAATGACTTCACAGAGTGTGTGTGTTCTGTTCCAAGCACTTTAAACATATTAACAATTTAATCCTCACAGTAATCCTTGGAGGATGATATCATCCTGATTTTGCAGGTGAGACAACTGAGGCACAGAAAGGCCAAGCCTTATATAGCAGAGCTGGGATTTGAACCCAAGGGATGTCTGACTCTTAGTGCTGTTCGTTCATACTCTTAACTGTGGGCCAGATGTGTGTGACTGGCTATCAAACGTGGTTCTGACACAAAATTCTACATCTAAATTCCAATCTCCATTTTACATTTCTGCTAACCTGATGGGGGAAAAACTTTTATTTTAATATGACCAGGGATCCACACTTTGAAAAATATTGCCAGTGCAGTCCTGACAGCCACTTCTTCATTCTTAAGCACATGGGAGGAAACTGTTGAGAAGTGGTTTGTTATGAAATGGTAAAATCAGCTCTGCCCTTGCTGATGAATCAAGAATAATTACCAATGACTAAGTCCAGCCTCATGACCACTTTCTTGACTGACATTGACTTTGCATCCTAATTTGAAGTTTACAATTCTGGCAAGATATTGGACAGCTGCATGGATAATTTTGTTCACAAATATAGATGCAAAACTCTATGCTGCATTAAAGCTATTTTAAAGAGCATACTTCAGGACTAGTGTTTATTTCCTTGTGTCTAAATTTCCTGTTTTGCATTTGCTTCAGCTAAGATTGTTTTGGGCTAAACTTACCTTCCTACACAGACCCTTGGTTTCGTGTAAATCAAAATAATCATTAAAACACAGGCATATTTAATTATATGACATTTGTTGTCTCTACACTAAAGTTTTTCTAAAATTCTTAAATTATGTCTACATAATGAATATATTTTTAACAGAAGAAAAGCTATATGTTTGATTGCCTGCTTATTTAACTAAAAAGAGAAAGAAGAGATAGAAGAACTATGAAGTCTTTATTGGTTGCCAAACAATAAAAATACTTTTTTGGGAAAAAAGTAAACCCCATTGTTTCCTTGAATGTGCTTGTTCTTTCAGCTCAGTCCTAAGAGTGGAGATTACTGAGCACAGGGCCCTGAGATAAACTGAGGGACTCGCATCTCATTCAAGCCTCACAAAGCAGTGGAAGGATTCCTCAGAGCACACTGAGACTAAGAACAGTTGATTAGTTTGCCCAAGTTCTCAAGAGTAGTAAAATTTTGAGCCATTAATTTAAAACAGACCATCTGGAGGTAGACTAGAGCTGAGAATGATCTCAATTAAAGGAAGGAATTCTGTCACTTTGTGGTTTTAAGAAGAGATAAGATAGAAACCAACTTACTGAGTATTAAACAAAAGGCTATTTCCCGAAAACATCCTTCCACATTCATTCTTCAATCAGTAAAATTTTACTACCATTAAGGCAGAAAAAGGGTTAGACACAATCCCTTCTTTCAAGAAGTTTAGAGGTTAATAGGGACGCTACAATATGCATGACATAACTTAAAAGCTACATAAAAATGGTACAGAAAGGTAAAGGTTTCTCTGTGGAAGAGGTATAAAAAAGAAAATATTTTCCTCATGGTAAGCTTGAAGATTCTTCCTCCCTGGGAGGCCTAAAGGAGTCTTCGTGATGGAGGTCTAGAATCCATCTGTAGTTGGTTAGTGCGTGCACATGTGAGAGGGAAGGCCATGCTGGGCCTGATCCAAGAATGAGGCTGGAAATGGGTGTACGTTTAAGAAAATGAATAAATAAATAAATGATCTTGTTTGCCTAGGAGCCTGCAAGGGACTAATGGTAATGGAAGCTGTGACTAGAAAGACTCTTTGGAGCCAATTTGGAGATGGCCTTGAAAACGAGGGGAGTATAGAATTTTCTCCAAAAGAAAATATGAAACCTTTAAAGGATTGTATCCGCAGAGGGGCAAGATAGTAACAAAATCTTCGAGGAGGGAATAAGCCCTTACCTCACCGCTGTTCACCTTGTTTGAGGGCTTACCCTTCACAGCATGGGTCCCTGCTCCTGGCCCTCCCCATCACCTAGGCAGAGTTCACTCTTAGCCCCTGTCAAGTGTGATCACCAGCTGACTTGTCTATCTCTTCTTTTTTTTTTTTTTCTGAGACGGAGTCTCACTCTGTCACCCAGGCTGGAGTGCAGTGGCACAATCTTGGCTCACTGCAAGCTCCGCCTCCCGGGTTCACGCCATTCTCCTGCCTCAGCCTCCCCAGTAGCTGGGACTACAGGTGCCCGCCACCACGCCTGGCTAATTTTTTGTATTTTTAGTAGAGACGGGGTTTCACCATGTTAGGTAGGATGATCTCGATCTCCTGACCTCGTGATCCACCTGCCTCGGCCTCCCAAATTGCTGGGATTACAGGCGTGAGCCACCTCGCCCAGCCATCTATCTCTTCTTATCAGTAATTGGGCAGTCTTGATACTGAGCTTCCCAGCTGTGGACCCACAACTAAATTAATGTAAGACCCAAAGATCTGAAACGCCCATTAAGATGCCACCCTTGAAAATAAGGAATATTAGATACCAGCAGAGGTTTATGCAAGAAGAAGATGGCGTGGTGGAGAAAAACTGGGAGTAAAGAAATTAAAGGAAGAGAAAATAATAAAAAAGAACAGTGATCATTTGTATTAAACTATGAGAGTGAAAACAGGGCTATTTTACAGGTGCAGTGGATCGCAGGTTGTTGACATGTAACCAACAAGAATTGGATGATATGGCTGCAACACTTTGTCTGCAAAAGCTCACATGTATTGGCTAGTAATGTTCAAGTAATTAACAGAGGACATTAATGAGTTAAATATCTATCTACACATGTTTTCTCTAAAAAAATTCAGGTCTCCATTTTTTTCTGTCTAATACTTCTGACTTCAAGGACAGAGTCAAGAGAACTGGGACCAGGAATTGCAACTATTGCAATGAGGCAAATCCCCACGATGTCCCAGGTCAGAGAGTCAAGAGAGAGACAGCTAAACAATGGGACTGAACCCCCCCTATGACATGACCTTTTAAAACAGCTCTTTTTTTGTGCTTCTTTAGATAGATAGAAGTGAACTTATGCCTATGCTTTGATTTTTGCAAAATTCTTAGTCTGTAAAAGATATAGTTGTGACTAGGAGACTAACTCTCATTTGCCTCGGTCCTAAATTCAGTGTGTTCGGTGTGACATTGAGGAAATAAAAATCATAATAATGATTTCAGGAGTGACATATTAACTCCATATTTTTGAAAGAAAGTGTGGTCAGGCTCTGTGCTAAAAAAAATTTTACCTACTGGTGTTCCAAAAGCGTGTCATGAGATGATCTTTTACACTGAAAACTAGATTTCTGTGAATGTGGAATGACTTTTGGGTCCTTTTCTTTCCATATTCAAATCTTATTTCACTTCTATGAGATTTCCCCTTATTTATGGGTTTCTTTAATCATATGCATATATTTTTTATGTTGAAATCTAGTAAAGGTATAAGCTTTTGTTTCATTTTTAGCATGGGCCTGAGAAGCTCTTCCATCATAATCTATGGCTTTCATTATTGATTCTGTTTATAGATAGGATATAAATGTAATAAAAAAATCAAAAACAAGTTTTAAACAAAAATTATTTTTAAAATTAGATTTTTCTCTTCAACTTAAATATTTTACCCTTCCAAAGGGCGAGGGAAGGGGGAAAGATGAAAGTGGCAGAATTAATGTAGAAATAAAATGTTTGGAGCAGAGCTTGGGCTTTTTCCCATAGAGTGAATACTAAATTTTATCAGTATAAAGATCCATCACAGTTTAAAGAAGCAACACATTTTCCAATTACAATGATAACTTTTAACATACCTAACATTTTAACATCTCTATATCTTCTAATACATTAGACTTGAAAAATTCTGTAGTGATTGCTTGTCTCAGCATTTTGCAAACATCATCCTTGCTGTACCAGAACAGAGTTCACCAATTTTGGAAAAATGTGTGAGTGGCTGTACCTATTCTGGGACTAGACAACGGACAGCAATTACTATACGTGCAAGTAGTTGTTCTCTGATGAGCTCAAACAGTCACTCACAACACTTCCCATGCTCTGTGGTTCAGATGAGGAGCCCTGGTAGAGAAACGCAGCTCTAGATCTTTCTAAGAAGGTAATAAGACACCAAACTGTGCCATTCAATGGAAAGTATTAATATAATACATCTCTCCAAGGATGGGCTGACAATGGGAGTTGAAAGCCACCAGACAGCAAGCACAGGGTGCAAACTCTGCGGCTCTGAAAATGAGTGGGAAGGTAGTTACACAAAGTTGCTGCCCCCCATACTTGTCTGGAGGCCTAGCTGAAAAGCCAATCCTAATATGCCCCTCCCATCATCGTGGCCACTCTAGAAACCAGCCCCAGCCACAGTTTCCCTGCTGGGCAAGAGTTGTTATGCTTCTTTTACAAACTTCTAGTACATTTAAAGTTTTCCTTTTGTCTTCTTCACCAGAGAAAGAAAAGTTTACTTTTGGACAGTTTGCACTAAAGCACTTTAGATGTTCTCTTTTCTCCAGTGGAAGCCTGTATCTTAGGAGACACAGGAGCCTGCTGCTGGCTCACCTGTCACAGAACTGGATCATGAAGCTTTCATCTGGTTTTTCCCAGGTGGGCATTTTAAAATTCTGCTTCAAAGTCTGTCTTTGTACTTTTAATAAATAAGATATTTGTACTAATGGAATCTGCAAGACAGGCTTGAAGGAAAAAATAAGTATCTCAAAGTGAAAGTCTGTTTCTTTTTGCATGAACAGTCATGTAAAAAATGTATTAAAAATAGCCTTTTTGACTTGGAGACCTATTATGTTCAGTAGCTAAACTATAACACAGAAGACCACATGCAGCACATACATGAAATATTGTTGAGGTGGCCATTTGGAGTCCTGGGTTCTAGTAAGGACTCCACCTCAATTGGCCGCATGATCCAAGGATGGGCACATCACTTCTCCAAAACTTAGGGTCTTCATCTCTAAAGTGAAGGCTGAACATTACAGGTACCCTTAAAGCTGCAAAGCATCACACAACATTTCACACCTGTTTACCCTCTCATTCTCTTAGAAAACACTTTTTCTCTCTTTTCTCTTTCCTCAGAATGCCAGTGTCTCCTCTCCCAGTCTAATTCTTAGCTCCCTACTTCACCAGAAAACTGAAGCAATCGAAAAAGAATGTCCATGAAGTTCCAGCATCACATTGGCTTATGGCTGTGATCTGAATGGTCTCCTCCATAACTCAGGTATTGAAATTTAACGGCCAATGTGACAGTATCAAAAGATGGGCCTTTAAGGCCATGTGGGCTCCTCCCTCATCAAAGGGATAAAGGTCTTTCTAAAAGAGGCTTCGCACAGCGTCTGGCCCTCTTGCCATGCTACCTTCTGCCAGGTGAGAATGCAGTGAAAAGGACCTCACCAGATGCCAAAAGGACCTCACTGTCTCCTTGATCCTGAATTTGCCAGCCTCTAGAACTGTGAGAAAATAAATTTGTCTTCTTTTCTTTTCTTTTCTTTTTTTTTTTTTTGAGACAGAGTTTCGCTCTTGTTGCTTAGGCTGGAATGCAATGGCACAATCTCGGCTCACTGTAACCTCTGCCTCCCAAGTTCAAGGGATTCTCCTGCTTCAGCCTCCCAAGTAGTGGAGATTACAGGTGTGCACCACCACGCCTGGCTAATTTTATATTTTTAGTAGAGACGGGGTTTCACCATGTTGGTTAGGCTGGTCTCAAACTCCTGACCTCAAGTGATCCACTGCCTTGGCCTCCCAATGTGGCATGAGTCACTGCACCCAGCCAATTTCTTTTCTTTACACATTGCTCAGTCTGTGGTATTCTGTTATAATAGCACAAATAGACTGAGATCAAAATTGATACCTGGAGAGTGGAGTGTTGCTACAACAAATACCCGAAAAATGTAGAAGCAGCTTTGGAACTGAGTAATGGGTAGAGGCTGGAACCATTTTAAAGGGAATGCTGAAAAGGCCTGTATGGCCTAACATGGCACATTAAGGGTGATTCTGGTGAGGGCTCAGAAGAAAAGGAGAGCTGTAGGGAAAGCCTGAACCTTCTTAGTTTATCTTAGACAAATTCTTATATTATCTCAGTGGTTGTGACCAGAATACTAGTAGAAATATGGACAGTGAGGGCTTTTATTATGTTATCTTAAAGAGAAATGAGAAATACCTTACTGGACACTGGAAGAAAGGCCATCACTCTTACAAAGTAGCCAAGAATTTGGCTGAATTATGTTCCTGCCTCAGTATTTTGTGCAAGGTAGAACTTAAGAGTGATGAACTAGGATACTTGATGAAAGAAATCTCTAAGCAGCAAAATGTTGAAGGAATTGCACGGCTTCTCTTAACTGCTCATAGCAAACTGCAAAAAGAGAGAAATGACTTAAAGATGGAATTTATAATCAAAAGGGAAGCTATCACATGTAAAGAATGTAAAGATTTGAAAAATTCTCAGCCTGGCCATGTAAATAATAAAAAAGCATGTTTAGTAGAGAAAACCAAGGGTGTGCCCAATTGGCAGTCTGATAAGCAGATTAGTGTGAATAGCAGGAAGCCAGGAACAATTTATCAAGATAGTGGGAAAATGACCCCAAAGACATTTCAGAGATCTTTGAGGCCGCCACATTCTTCACAGGCAGAGTGCTAGGGCCTTGGGGGCAGAACAGGTTTGAGGGAGGGGCCCAGGGTGCCCATGGGAACTTGAGGCTTACCATCCGGGGCCACCTCAAATCTCTGCTCCCTGCATTCTGGCACAGTGCTCCTTGGCTGCCCCAGCTATGGCTCAAGCAGGCCCAGGCGTGGCTCAAGCCACTGCTTCAGAAGGTATAGGCCATAGCACTTGGCAGCATCCATGTAGTGCTAACTCTGCAAGTGCACAGAGTTCAGGAGCTTCGAAGGCCTAGCTTCCTCCCCTAGGTTTCAGAGAATGCCACAGAGCGTCTCCACCAGAGGAAGGCACAGTGGAGCTGTGTGAGTGAGGCCACCTCAGAGAGTACTCACTAAAACAAAATCTAGTGGAACCATGGGGGTAGGGCCATGCTGGAGACCTCCACATTTTCGAGTCACCAGCATGCAATGCCAGCATGAAAGAGCTGCAGGCAGCAGACTCCAACCCATGAGGGCTGTGGTGTGGGCTGTGCCCAGCAAAGCTATGGGGTTGTGGCCTTTGGAGCCTTGAGGATCCAACCCTTGCCCCAGTCTGCCTTGAAGGTAAAACATGAGTCAAATAAAATTATTCTCAAGCCTTAAGATTTAATGTTGTTTGCCCTTTGGGATTTTGGATTTACTCAGAACTTGTTACCCCTTTCTTTTTGCCAATTTCTGCCTTTTGGGATGGGAATGTCTATCCCACACCTGTACCACTATTGTGTTTTGGAAGCAAATAACTTATTTGACTTTGCAGCCTCATTGCTGGAGGGAAATTTGCTTCAGGATGAATTGTTCCTTGAGTCTCACTCATACCTGATTTACATAAACCTCTGGACTTTAGACTTTTGAGTTGTTGTTGGAATGAATGAAAACTTTTGGGGCTATTGGGATGGAATTAATAATGTATTTTGCACATGAGAAGGATATGAATTTTGAGTGGCCAGAGAAGAATGCTATGATTTGAATGCATTTCTGCCAAAATTAATATGTTGAAACTTAATGAAGAATGTGATCATATTGAGAGGTGACACCTTTAAGAGGAATTAAGCCATGAGGATTCCTCCTCCATGAATAGGATTAAGGACAGTTTTAGTCCATTTTATGGTGTTACACAGAATACCACAGACTGGGTAATTTATAATAAACAGAAATTTATTGGCTCACTATTCTGGAGCTGGAAAGTCCAAGATCAAGGGGCTGATTCCTGGCTAGGGCCTTCATGTATGTCCTTTCATCGTGAAGGGCATAAAAAGGGGGTGAGAGAGAAAAAAGCAGGCCAAATAGGTCCTTTGATAAGGAGCCCACTCGCACAATAGCAGCATTAATCCATTTATGAAGGCAGAGCCATCATAAGTGTAATCATCTCTTAATACTATTTTAATGGTAATTAAGTTTCTAACACATGCTTTTTGGGAGGACACATTCAAACTGCAACAAAGCCCTTAAAAAAGAGGCTAAATGCAGCATTTGGCTCTCTTGCCCTTCTGCCTTCTGTCATGTGCACAGGCAGCAAGAAGGGCCTCACCAGACATCAAATTCTGGCATCTTGATTTCGGGCTTCACAGTTTTTATACCTGTGAAAAAATTAATCACCCAATCTGTGGTCATCTGTCATAGCAGCACAAAATGAACGAAGATACTTACCCACCAGTACCTACACCCACAGAGTCTGCCTTCTCACCTTTTAACTTAGACTAACTACCCTTATCATATACAAAGCTCATACTTCACCTATTCAAAAATAGAAATCACAAGATTAGCTCACCTCTGGCCTTTGGATTTTTCCTTTGAAAATCCTATGAGCATCCAATCATGCTATATTCCCTATCCTTAAGGACACAACAACAATAGAACACAAACAAAAAGAAACTTTTCTTAGCTTTACTTTCTCTGCCAGCTCCTGTCCCATTTCTATTCTCTTTTGCAACAAAACCCTTTGAAGGAGTTATCCACACTCTTTTAAAATATTTTTCTCTGTTATTCTTGTAAACTCAGTCCAATTAGGTTTTTCAACAATCCCCCTACATTGCTCTTGTCAAAGTGTCCAACAGACCTCACATTGCTAAAATCAGTGGTCAACTGTCAATTCTCACATTACTCACACTATCTGCAGCATCTGATATAACTGATTACGACTCTTCTTGTTAAATTTTTTTCTTGTTTCAGTCAGTCTCTTGGCATTAGTTCCATCCATATGCCACTGACTTCCAAATGTGGCTCTCTAGCCAACACCTCTCTCCCAAACTGCAAGCTAAAATCCCAAAAGGCTTATTTGACTCTTTTTAGATGTCTTACAGATACCTCAAACTTATCAGTGTTCAAACCTGAACTCCTGATCTTTACGTTCAAAACCTTGTTTACCTGTAAACTTCCTAATCTCATCTGGTGGAAACTCCATTCTCACAGTTGCTTACACCAAATATTTACGAGTCAAACTCATTTGGTGGTCTCCTATGAGCTCACACTTGCAGTTTCACTCCTATGGAGCTCAGCCAGGGCTAGAACTTCCATTATGATTTAAATCATATGGCTGGTAGTTGTGCTGACTATTGGCTGACTTTTGGGGCTCTGTTCTCCTCCGTCAGTCTAGCTGAGCTTTCTATCAGCATGGCAGCTGCATTCCAAGACATAAAAAATGGAAGGTGTGGGGATTCTTGAAGTTTTGTCTTTGGAGTTGCACGTTGTCATTTCTACCACATGATATTGGTTAAAGCAACTCACAAGATCAGTCCAGATTTAAGGGGAGGTAAGATAGAGTCTGTGTCTTGATGGAAAAGTGGAAAAGTCATATTGCAAAAGGGCATGTAAGATAGAATGGAGTGTTGCAGTCATCTTTGGAAACAATCGACCGTATAGGACATCTTCAAATTACAAAATAAGCTACTTGCCCTAGAATGTGCCCTCTTTCCCCTTCTGTTACAAACACATGACCCAGCTGTGATTAGGCAGATATGGACCATAGCCTAGGGCATGGAATAGCAAAAAGTTGAAAGAAGCCTGTACTCTGATAATCATGCAAAGCTGAGTTGCTCATCCCATGACAGTTAGGTAAAGACAAAAAACTTTCTTTCATCTCCCTTTCTACCTGTTCCCTTTCACCCTCACCCCTGGTATCTTTGATGTTCCCTGAACTGGCCAGGCACTCTCCAGCCTTAGTCCTTTTAATTGTTCTGTCCACCTGAAACATTCTTTCCACAAATATCTATGGAGCTCACTTCTTCACTTCATGCAAGGGTTTATTTAAATATTGCCCACTTAATAAAGTATTTTTGACCACACTTTTTAAAATAAAATTCCATGACTAATGAAGACTGACATTTAGTCCTTTGAACAATACGTAGACAAAAATGTCTGTGGAGTGAAAAGAATAAATGCTGACTTTGCTGTTTACTGCTTTTCTTCAGGAAAGACTCATTATTTCTCAGACTACTTCATCAGAAAATGGAGATAACAATGGCTCTCTGTTACGGTCGTTGTGAAAGTTAGATAACCCCGTGTTTGAGAAGTCCTCCTTATGAGGTCGCCCTCATGATTGCTCTTCACTTGAGTTCAGGCTCCCGCTCTTTGTCACTCCCCTTTGTGGAGACAGACAGACTTTCTGGAGCTGACTAACCTTGACTAACCTCTCACTACCCAACCCACATCTGGCTACAGGGGAAAGAACATGTTTGTCACAGGAACTAGGCTGATTGTATCATCCCCAAAAGAGTGTATTCAGATTCTTCTTGAGAAGAGTCTAGAATTGCACCAGAACTCTGACCCCTAGCCCAAAAGCTCGCATCAATGTGGTATTTTTACAAACATGTACATAGTGAAATGACTACCACAATCAAGCTAATTAGCACATCCATCACCTCACATATTTACCTTCCTTTTTTACTATATGAGAACTCTTTTTTTTTTTTTTTTTTTTTTTGAGATGAGGTCTGGCTCTGTCAGCCAGGCTGGAGTACAGTGGCGCAATCTCGGCTCACCGCAAGCTCCGCCTCCCGGGTTCACGCCATTCTCCTGCCTCAGCCTCTCTGAGTAGCTGGGACTACAGGCGCCCGCCACCATGCCCGGCTAATTTTTTTGTATTTTTAGTAGAGACGGGGTTTCACCGTGTTAGCCAGGATGGTCTCGATCTCTTGACCTCGTGATCTGCCCGCCTCGGCCTCCCAAAGTGCTGGGATTACAAGGGTGAGCCACCGCGCCCGGCCTTATATAAGAACTCTTAAGATGTATTCTCTTAGCAAATTCCAATTATACAATACAGTATTGTTAACAATAGTCACCATGCTGTACATTAGATCTCCAGGACTTATTTCTCTTGCATAACTGAAATTGGACTCTTTAATCAATGTCTCCCAATTTCCCCTACCCCCAACCCCTGGCAAACATTATTCTACGCTCTGCCACCCGGATATTTTGTCTCTCTATGTACATTTTAGATTGCACAAAATAATTTGCTGTTTTGATGAATGGCATTGCATTGGGTCCACAAATCAAGTTAGGAAGACATCTTTACGACATTGAGTCTCTCTATCCATGTACATGGAATCGCTCTCCATGTATTTAGTTCTTTGATTTCTTTCATCAGTTTTATAGCTTTCCTCATATAGATCTTATACAAATTTGGTAGATGTATGCCTACAGTTTTAATTTCTAGGGGTGCTAATGTAAATGATATTCTGTTTTTAATTTCAAATTCCACTTGTTTATTGCTGATGTATAGGAAAGTGATTGATTTTTGGATATTAGCTGTGCTCTTATTTTTATTTCCCTCATTTTCCTTGTTTTGAATTTACTTTGTTCTTCTTTCTTATTTCTTGAGTAGGAACTTAGAGTATTGACTTGAGGACACAAATGATGCTGAATAGCCAAAACAATATTTAGCAAAAAGAACGAAGCTAGAGGCATTATATTCCCTGATTTCAGAACATATTATAAAGTGATATGAATTAAAACCACATAGGTACTGCTATAAAAACAGACACATTGACCAATGTAACAGGATAGAAAGCCCAGAAATAAACCTAGCCATTTGATTTTTGACAAAGGTTCCTAGAACACACAGTGGGGAAAGCACAGCCTTCTCAATAAATGCTGTGGGAAAAACTGAGTATCTGCATGTAGAAGAACGAAATGAGATCCTTTATCATACCATATACAAAAATTGACTCTAAATTGATGAAAGACTTAAATATAAGACTTGAAGCTGTAAAACTATTACACGAAAACAGAGAAAATGCTCCAAGATATTGGTTTGATTAGCAATTTTTTGGATATAACCCTGAAAGCATAGGGAACAAAAGCAAAAATAGACAAATGGGATGACATCAAGATTAACTATCTTAATTATATTATTTGATGAATAGAAGTCATTAATTTATAGAAGTTCAATTTAATAAACTTTAAAAATATTTGGTGTCTCTTTGGTCCTGTTTAAGAAATCTTTGCCTATCTCAAGGTCATGGAAGATATTTTGTACTGTTTTGTTATAGAATTTGTATTGTTTTTACTGTCTAAGCTTCCACATTGTGGCCTATGATCCATCCTGAATAAATGTTGCTAAAAATTAAACTTTGACTTAGCTTACTATAAATGATATTCATATTTATGTATTACATATGAGAATTATGTTACTATAAAAACTATAATTAAGGGAGAACAGATAGTTTAGATACATATTCATGAAGATGCCACTTCCATTCAACGGAAAAAAGGATAGTCTTTTCAATAAAATTTACTAGATCAGTTAGGTATCTGTAGGTGTGGTGGGTAATTTTATGTTTATACTTGGCTGGGCCACAGTGCCCAGATATTTGGTCAAACATTATTCTGAATGTTTTGGTCAAGATTTTTTCGTTTGGATAAAACAATATATAAATCAGTGGACTTAGGGTAATGCACATTACCCTCCATAGTGTGGATTGGCCTTCTACAATCAGTTGAAAGACTTAATAGAGCAAAGACTGGCCGGGCACAGCAGCTCAGGCCTGTAATCCCAGCACTTTGGGAGGCTGAGGCGGGCAGATCAGGAGGTCAGGAGATCGAGACCATCCTGGCTAACACAGTGAAAGCCCATCTCTACTAAAAATACAAAAAATTAGCCGGGCGTGGTGGCGGGCGCCTGTAGTCCCAGCTACTCAGGAGGCTGAGGCAGGAGAATGGTGTGAACCTGGGAGGTGGAGCTTGCAGTGAGCTGAGATGCCACTGCACTCCAGCCTGGAGACAGAACAAGACTCTGTCTCAAAAAAAAAAAAAAAAAGAAAAAGAAAAAAAAATCAAGCAAAGAGTGACACTTCCTGAGCAAGGAGGAATTCTGCTAGTAGACTGCCTTTGGAGTCGAACTGCAACTCTTCCCTGGGTCTCAGGCATGCTGGCCTAACCTGTAGATTTTGTATTAACCAAGCCTTCACAATTGTGTAAGCCAATTTTAAAAAATAAATCTCTTGATATAGATAGGTAGATAGATGGACGGACAGATGGACATTCTGCTGTTCTGCTGGTTCTCTTTTCCTGGAGAACCCTGACTAATACAATGGGGAAAAACATGTATCTTGACCTGCACTTCACCATGCACAAAAATTAATTTAAAATGAATCATAGTATCCTGCTCATTTTTAATTCTTCAGATAAAATTTTACCTACTATATCTTTAGAATAAACTTTTAATAAAAGTTAATTAAAATTAACTTTTAATTTTATTTTTATGTTTTTTTCTCTCCCCTGTGAAATCGTAGTATACTTGAAAACAGGAGAATTTTTTTTATGTTACCAACGCAGTGCCTGGTAACAAATTTTTAGAGGCTACTATGTGTCAGGCTCTGTTATAAGCGTTTTAAGCACTTTACTTTCCTAAGTCCTCAGAATAATCATACCCTCTTATATAAGTGTTATTATGACCACCAAATCACAGATAAGAAAACAAGCATTAGAGAGAAATTAAGTCCATCTGATTCTAAATGCAGGAAGCTTGTACACTAGGTCCCCCTACATGGCTCCTCAATAAATAAATTAATTAAGAAATAAGAAGGGGCCAGGTGCGGTGGCTCAGGACTGTAATCCCAGCACTTTGGGAGGCCTAGGCAGGCAGATCACGAGGTCAGGAGATCAAGACCATCCTGACTAACATGGTGAAACCCCGTCTCTACTAAAACACAAAAAAATTAGCCAGGCGTGGTGGCGGGCGCCTGTAGTCCCAGCTACTCGGAAGGCTGAGGCAGGAGAATGGCATGAACCTGGGAGGTAGAGCTTGCAGTGAGCCGAGATCACGCCACTGCACTCCAGCCCGGGCGACAGAGAGAGACTCCGTCTCAAAAAAAAAAAAAGAAAGAAGATGGGCTTAAACTTTCATAAAATATCAGTCATATGAGAATAAGGAAAAGGAAAAAAGAATGTAAATGAAAGATAAAGACAGAGAACAAGAAGAAAATACAGCGGAGAATCAGAAATAAAGAAGATTGTTGAAAGAAGAGAATATATTACTATATTTATTTATTGAATATATTGATTAGGCTCTGCTCTAGGTGGCGGGATAAAGATAGATGTATTATCTATGTAGATAATATGTAAATAATAAATATATATTATTACATAATTTATAAACAATAGATAAACTATCTGTTTATAGTCTAATCATGAAGATGGCACATTAATACCTGACAATAACAGGTAGAAATAGAGCCAGTGAAGATGAGACAGAAAGCATCATAAGGATTGGGAAAACACAAGGACACCATGGAATGGGCTGGTTTTGGAGTTTTAACCTCTGCCTCAAGAAGTTATGGTACTTGCCTAAGCAAAGAGCTGGAAGTCTTACAGAAAAAGAAAATGTGAATGGACATAGTTGAGTGTTGGAAGAAAAGATGAGGGTTGAGCTAAGTTGAGCTGCTAGGGTAGAGAGTAGGGCAGAAGTTAATTTCCAAGAAGGTGCTCGGAAGGATCTGATCATGGAAAGTCTGGGTTTTATAAATTTCATCCTTTTAACAGAGGAGCATCTGAAGCAGACCTTTCCTTTGGGATGATTATCAGGACGGAGGACACAGGGTCCGTTAGAGAGAAGGGTAACTGAGAAGTGAGGCATGACCATGGAAGCTTATGGGTGGTTTAGACATAAGGTAACCAGGGCCTGAGACCAGAGAAATTCCAGCAGCAACAGAAATAACAGAAAATAGAAATGGAATGAAAATAGTATAGGAAAAGGAAATATTTTACAGCTCTTATTCCATCTCTGGGAGAGCTTATACGTATACAGTCTAGAGTTTTTTCTCTTGTTGATGGTGAAAGGGAATAAACAGCATGAAACTCACCCTGGAGGCTAAGGTAGTTTGACTCAGAGTTCTCTCCACTGCTTGACCTTTCGTGACCCCGGGTACACACTAACTCTGAAGTTAGTGGGCAAGGTGGGCAGGGGCTCATGGACTCCGTGAAATCCATCTGAATGTTAGCTCCGTTTCTCACCAGGCTGGGGGGCCAGGGGCTGTGGCTTAACCTCATTGTGCCTCAGCCAATTCTTCTGCATGTAAAATGAGGATATTCACTATGTGGCCATTGTGAGATGATCCATGTAAACCTGTGTAGCACTGAGCAGTGCTGTTCTCAGTAAATGCCGAGCCCTAATGCCCGACATAGCCGCAGCTCCACGCATGTGCTCCTTAGCAAGCATATTCACACAGCTTGGCTTGCCTGCTGTGTCACATTATAAAAGCTGGCTTCCTGGTTATTGCTACAGTGCAGCCCATAATACCGATTTCCTTAAGAGCAAAAAAATGCCTTATTTCTTTCCTCAAAGATGAGAATTGGCTTTTTAAAACTTTTCCTCAAATAACAGGACTGGTGCTGTAAATGCTCATGACGACCGGTCCTTTTACATGTACGGGCTTATCTTCCTGAAGTTACAAAGCTGTGGCTAGCTGCTTTCTTCTGTTTTTTTGGTTTTTTTTTTTTTCGAGACGGAGTCTCGCTCTGTCGCCCAGGCTGGAGTGTAGTGGCGCAGTCTCGGCTCACTGCAAGCTCCGCCTCCCGGGTTCACGCCATTCTCCTGCCTCAGCCTCCCGAGTAGCTGGGACTACAGGCGTCCGCCACGACGCCCGGCTAATTTTTTGTATTTTTAGTAGAGACAGGGTTTCACCATGGTCTCGATCTCCTGACCTCGTGATCCGCCCGCCTCGGCCTCCCAAAGTGCTGGGATTACAAGCATGAGCCACCGTGCCCGGCCGCTTTCTTCTGTTTTAATGACCACAGAATGCACAAAGTAGAGGTGCAAGTGGAAGCTGCAAAGAGCTCTACAAACTCTGTCAAGGTGCTTGTCCTTGCCCAAGCTGTTATTGTTCTTGGTGGAGATTATTCCCCGCTGATCTAAAATATGCTCTAAGGCCAATGTGGGAGGATCACAAGAAGTCAGGAGTTCGAGACCAGCCTGGCCAACATAATGAAACCCCGTTTCTACTAAAAAAATACAAAAATTAGCTGGGTGTGGTGGTGCACACCTGTAATCCCAGCTACTCGGGAGGCTGAGGCAGGAGAATCACTTGAGCCCAGGAAGTGGAGGTTGCAGTGAGCCAAGATCGCACCACCGCACTCCAGCCTGGGTGACAGAGAGAGACTCCATCTCAGAAAAAAGTAAGAACAATTACATCATAAAATATGCTCTAATGTTGGAGCCAAAGGTCAGCACTGTCACTACACAAAGCCTCACTTTGAATAGAGATGCTTGCTGCTGCTATTTCTTGGGACATGAGCATTCTTTAACTGAGTTTAAAGTTCTTGAATTATAAATGGCTAGAAATGCAGCTTCACAGATGTATGCTCATAAAGGAATCTTCACACTTGAAGATACAGTGAACACATACACACACGCACATACACAGACATGCACACACATAAATGTTTAGAGAAGTTCCCTTAATCAACCTGACAGCATGTAGTTATAAAAAACACGGATTTTATGAGGTGACGGTACAGCTTCTGCTGCCCTATATACTCTCTGGAGAACGAAGAGCACTGAATGCTGTATTTTTACTTTCTATGTTTGGAACTATACTTATTATCGTGCCATTACTCAATAAATATGCATCACAATGTCCCCATACCACCATGAATGGGCACAAATAACCCCATCCCACTGTGGTGGGATTAATTTTTTAGGACACCTGGTGCTGTCCACTGTTAAGAGCATCAGTTTGCCTGATTTTTTCAAGTTTATTCTCCAAGAGCCTTTCACTCAGGTGGGGTCTGCAAAGAACCAGCAAGTCCAACAACTCAACCGAATGTCTACAGCCACAGGTGACAGATAAGTATAGCAGCTAACCCAAAGCAAATAAAAACAACTCCCAGGGAAAATAAGAGGGTTGCTGGGTGGGCTTTTTATTTGAGTGCCACTGTGGTCTTACTGATTTGAGTGCCCACATGTTTCAGAATTTAGGGTGTGGGAGTGACCAGGGAGCACAGTGACTAGAGGAAACAAGAAACAAAGTAGACGTTGTTCACCTTGGTTGCTAAATTTAATATGTCCCTATTGCACTTTTAGTTTTGGGAAATTTTTCCAACATTAAAAGAAAGCCCTTTTAAAGAGAAGTGTTGAAGCATTGGTTACATGAGAACCAAGGAGGATTCACCTTCGAAGGTGAAATTATGTGTTTTAGTCAATTTTCTTTTTTTTTGTGATTAATTTTTTTTTATTAATTTTTTTTGCACACAAAAACAATAAACATTTTCTAATAATACATACAAACAAAAAGATGCGTATCAAACATATTAGGAAGGTTGCACATGGGAAGTCGGGGAATAGAAATGGGGGGTGGGAGTTAAAATAAATGAGAGAGGGACTTTATATGGATCAGTGATAATAACTCAATCCTCTATTTGACAAAGAAGAGGGAGAAGGAAGAGGAAGAAAAAGAAAGTGGGATAAAGGATCAGAAAGGGAGGAAAATAGAAAAAATTAGAGTATGACTCCAGGGTAGACCTGTTTTGTTGTCACTGAGTTGGTTGGTTAGTTTGTCTGTTGTATTTTTCATGTTTCGCCATGTTTTCACACTACTATAAAGAAACACCTGAGACTGGATAATTTATAAATGAAAGAGGGTTTTTGTTGTTGTTGTTTTTTATTTGTTTGTTTTTTCACTCAAAATTCTTTAGTTTTTAGAAAACTAACAGGGTGGGGTAGGGAGACTGGGGGGCAAGCAGCCTCAGGAGTAGGGCTGGTGGAGAAGGGCTACGCTTCTGTCTCCACCTGAGGCTGGCTCCCTGCCGTGTTGCTCTTCTGCTCCGCCTTCATCTCTGTGTCAGTGGAATGGTCTCCTGAGCAAGCCTCTGCCTTGGCCTTGCTCTCCTCCTCAGCCAGCCTCTCAAACATGTTGGCATAGTGCTACTTCTTCTGGGCAAGCTGCCTGCGGATCTGCTGCTGACACACAGCCAGCTGGGCCGTGGCCGCTTTATTGTTGGGGCAGAGATGCAAGACCTTCTGGAAGTCAGCCCCAGCCAGTTCAAAGTCATTCACCACCAGGTGGGCCTCTCCCCAGCGGAAGAGGCCCTTCTCGTTGTTGCTGTCCAGTTCTAGGGCCTTGTTACAGCTTTCAATGGCAGCAGAGAAGGCCTGTAGTTTCAGCTGACACATGACCAGGTTGAGGGGAGAGGGCAGTCGAAGGGCCTGTGACTTCTGTGCTTCCTCACTGGAAAAACTGGACTCATATTCCAGCCAGGACACAATCTTCTTCATTGTAGTAAAGCTTGCTTGTATTTGCCTTCCTTGAAGTACACACTGCCCTGCTCTTTCACTATAGTGTTCTGTTCCAGCTTATGTTCTGAATTCTTTTCCCAAGAGTCCTTGCCCTTTTCCAAACTCTTTAGGTGTAATTCATATTTCAGCTGGGCATTTGGCAGGATTTGGGACTTTTCCTTCCCAACACTGCCAAAAGCATAGCTGGGCTTGAGGTACGCAGTGGAATATTCTCCTTTCTCCAAGTGCTGAATGGCCCTCTCCAGACCATAAGGCAGATCCAGGTTCTCCCACTCACCAACCTCAAAGCGAAGCTCCTGTTGGTCAAAGAGCTGGTCCTTGTAGTACCCTTCCAGTGCAACCTCCCCCACAGCGCCCTCATTGGGCTTGGCATAGCCTTCACCGCGAGTCCCTATTCTGCGGATGATT
Organism: Hylobates moloch; assembly: GCF_009828535.3. Lineage (NCBI taxonomy): Eukaryota > Metazoa > Chordata > Mammalia > Primates > Hylobatidae > Hylobates > Hylobates moloch. The sequence continues at coordinate 41,132,945 of NW_026652285.1, forward strand.
CCCCCATCTTCCTCTTCCGTCAGATCTTCTTCCTTAAACAATTCCACCTCAAACACGAGCGTGGCATTGTGGGGGGATCGTTGGAGGACTGTCCGCTGAACCCTAGGCATATTCTGGTTTGCAGGTGATGTGGCACACCTCCCCCACCTTCACAGTTGCTACGGCAATGTCCCAAGCCTTGATGACCTCCTCTTTTCCCAGGTCAAAGGAGAGTTTGTCCTTGCAATCCAGACTGGAGTTAAACTTTGTGCCCTCTAACAGCCAGCCAGTGTAGTGGACAAAGGCTCAGTCCCTAATCATGGGCATCTCTGTACCTGTGTCCTCACTCTTGATGACCTTCAGCACGCCTTCGTCCTGTTTGGGGCTGATGTCCACTTCCTTCGTGGGCAGCAGCGCCGGCTGCGCCCCGCTCTGGGTCGCCTTCATCTCCTTGGCTGTGGCGCGAAATTTTTAAGGGAGCTGGCGCAGGCGCGAGTGCACTCTGGGCCGCAGGCGGGGGCGCTACCTGCAGGGAGCGAGGGAGGCCGGGCGCTGCGGCGCTGACTGCGGATCGCGCGGAGGCTGGAGCACCTCTCAGGAAAGAGG
>NW_026652285.1:41148529-41185578 GCF_009828535.3 Hylobates moloch
TTCCTTGGGATGGCTCAACTCTTTCACTCTTCCAGCATGGGAAATAATTGTTTAATAAAAATAAAATATAACAATGGATTCATGATCCAAAGAAGGCAAAATAGAAGATTTTTTGTTTTCTATTTCTCTTGACTCCTCAGCTAATTGTACCACCATTAAACCTTTCTTTATCTCCCCCACCTCACAGGGTTAATCTCTAATGCTGCTCAATGTTTTATACCTATGTAGAAACTACCATTTAACAAAATTTTGTTTGATGTGGAAAAAACTCATTCTTTCAATATTTGATAATCTTGTATGGCTAAGCACTTTTGTTAGATTTTTATTTTCTTCAAGAGAAATAAAATAGAGGCAGTGGAAAGGATTACTTCTCAGTCCCCAGGGGCTGAATACTCACCTGAGGACTCAGTGCATTTGATCCCTGATACTTATTTAAAGATCCCTTTTCATGCTTACTTACTAGGACTTTTTAAATTTGTCTTCTTCTAGGTGAAATAATTCAAAACAACTCGAGAATGGAACTACTGATTCATTAATAAAGAACAGAAAATAAACAAGGGCAAAACTTGAGAACATACATACACACAAACACAAAGACTCAATTTTTATCTCAGATAAAAAAGGAAAGAAGTTTGCTGAATTTGCCTTTCTACTAAGAAGTCTTTGCTTTCACTTGGTTGGGAGGGTGCTTTACATGAAGAAGCAGGAATTCCTGGAAAGAGGCCCCTTCTACCCTAACATGTTTTCTGTGGGGCCGTTCAGTTATTTTCCCTAAGCAGAGGTAACTGGGAAGTAGCCTTGGGCTGTAATTTTCCCATTTTACCTTAAGCAATATCATAACTAGCAATGTGTGACACCCAGGAGGTTTGTTTTCTAGATAACATTCTCTTTACAATATAAGGGCTCTTTGAGAGAGTTAATATAATAAATCCTCAGAGTAAAGTCTAGGATACTCTTTAGAAATTAAATATTGCTTGAAACATATGAAAGCCATTCAGCAGGTGACAGAGCTATTTGAAAATAGATTAAACATCTTTCAAGTAAATTACTACAATATAATTTAACATTCATTAATGTTGTTAGTGTTTATGCACTAAAACATAGCCCACACTTTGGGAGGCCGAGGCAAGTGGATCACGAGGTCAGGAGATCGAGACCACAGTGAAACCCGGTCTCTACTAAAAATACAAAAAATTAGCCGGGCACGGTGGCGGGCGCCTATAGTCCCAGCTACTCGGAGAGGCTGAGGCAGGAGAATGGCATGAACCCGGGAGGCGGAGCTTTCAGTGAGCCGAGATCATGCCACTGCACTCCAGCCTGGGCAACAGAGCGAGACTCCGTCTCAAAAAAAACAAAAAACAAAAAACAAAAAAACATAGTCCAAAATAACATATTTTATCCTCATATTGTAACACAATTTATGTTACACTTGAACAAAAATCCCTCAATGTGCAGCTGATTTTAAATCCATCATCAGTTCTACTAGTCAAAAGTGGAGAATCTTTTTGCATTTGTACCTCTGGTAGCCAAAGTAATGTATCTTCTCTCCATGTTTCTTTATCCATTCATTAATGTGCTGTTTTCACATTGCTTCGTTTTGAAATTGTCCATGGCTCAGTTGATCCAAGCAGAAAGATTTCCCAGGCTGGTTGCGTTGTATTTCACCTTCTGTTGTCAATTCCTTTGGTCTCATAAGAATAAAATCCTTTAGTCTCATAAGAATAAAACAAGTTTTTTTTTTCTTTTGAGCATATAGAATATTTTTGGTTATTGTTCAAAAGTGAAGCCACAAATCAGAAAATGTTTTTCTTCTTTGTTTATTTGCTCCTCTAGCAATGTATATTTCATATATGTGACTGCTTAGGTCTACATTCAGCACAGCATCTTCATGGACAGCTAATGAGATTGCAGATGGTAAAGCAGAACATCTGTGGTCATGGGATGAAACTACTCCAGATATTTTATTAAACCCTTACACTCCCTTGTCTCACAGGCCTCCTTTGCATAAACATTTTATATTACATTTTTATAAAGACATAGAAACATGAATACCTCCATTGTAATTTTTCTTAAAATTTAGCTTGATTATCTCTTCTGAAGAATAGAATGGTCCTTTAATCAACCAATTAAAATTGTATAACCCACCAGAAGAATTCATATATTATATTTAATAATCAGTCACAAACCATATGTATGAGACTATTTAATATTGACTTTAGCTCCATGTATATTATTTCCATCTACTTTTTTATTTTAGTGGGTTAACAGTATGAGTATGAATATATGAATTTCTAAATGGAAAGAGATGTACTTTATTAAGCTTTGGATTGTCAAGGAGAGCAATGGTTAAATATGACTAAGGTCCATTTATTTTTAACTCTGCTACTTTTTTCTGGAATTGACAGTATAGGTGAATGCGTGCTGGTATTGTACTTTCTCCTTTGAAATAATGAAGAAGCCAGACAAAAGGATTATTGCTCACAAAATAGAAAAAAGCAAGAGAATCAGGGAAAGAAGGACCCAATCCACTTTCTCTAAAATTATTCATGTTTGAGACAATGACTGATTTCATGAGTATCTTCTTACCTCTCTATGCCTTTTTATGGCATATTTTAAGGTTGATTTTTGAACTGGCTTTAAAATGTTTTCTAAGGTTTCAATGAAGGTAAATATGCCTTTGCAAACTATTTCTCAGGCTATGAACCATGAGTGTGTGGGTCAGTGAGTGGCAATGATGACATGCCACACTTGTGGAGAAATAAATGGTGAAAGATTAAATGCTTTTTGCCTTAGATCTGGAAGAAGAGGTTGTTCACTTGTTTAGAATGAACTCTCTGAGCTTCTTTATCCACTCAGCTTGTAGCCATTGTTTTCTGCAGCCACCAGAGACCCAGGCAGAAGTGCAGCAGCAGGAGATCCACCTGCATGGGTCAGATTGCAGATGTGGCTTCAATGACATGACCACAATGTGAAAGTTCCCTGGGGGGCACACAGCATGCTTAGAAACACACACACACACACACACACACACACACACACACACACACACACACAAACACGGAGGTCAATGCCTTTATTGGGTCCAGGGCATTATATAAACAGGGAGCTTTAAGTTGATGGGCTTAAAGCAAGCAGGCACTAGTACTAGGAAGTCACATTGTGACTGAAATGTGTCTAAATGGTCTGTTTAGAGGAAGCAGTAGGAAAGCTGGGAGCCCAGCCTGCTAGGAGACAGAGATGCCTCCAAGTTTTTATTTCTGGTCACCAGCTGGAGCCATTTGGGGGATATAGTACAGGAAACTGCATCAAGGGTGACTGAACCCTGCTTCTGGTTTGAGAAAGTTAAGCACATATTTAAAAATGGATGCTAAGGCAACATAAAACTTTAAGCACTCACTGCAGCACATTTACCTCTTTTATTTACCATTGTACTGGAGGTTCTAGCCAAGATAATTAAACAAGAAGAATAAAGTAAAGGCATTCAGATTGGAAAGGAAGAGGTAAAATTAGCTCTACTTGCAGATGACATTACCTTGTATGTAGAAAATCCCAACAATGCCACTAAAAAAATTTATTAGAACTAACAAACAAGTTCAGCCTGACGGCAAGGTACAAGATCAACATACAAAAATTGTAGGGGCCCGGCCCTGCACAGCGCCCTGGGGAAGCTGGTTTGAAAGCTCTGGAGCGACCCCAATGCCGGGTAAAGGACAAGATTTGCCCAGACGGAAGGGAACTTGGGGTGAAGTGGCCCTGAGAGTGTGGGACGAAAATGTTTCGGGCAGAGCGGTCGGAACTCACCTGAGGAAAGCATGGGGGGAGGAGTCATTAATATGAATGAGTGGCAGGGACAGGGCGGCCTTGCAGCGCCCTCGGTGTTGGAAGGGAAGACCGTGCTGCGCGACGGGGACCAGGGCGGCGGGCCGCAGCCGGGGTGGGGGTGGGCGCCGGTCAGGGTGCCTTGAAGCAGATTCTGTCCTCGGGAGCTGCGGTTCTTCCTTCTCCGCCCTCACCGGCGGGCTACCTTAGGCAGGGAGTGAGAAGCAACCGGAGCCCTGGAGGGAGGGTGAAGCCGCCTGTGCAGGAGGAACCTCCTGTTGGCGAGTTCAGGCCCCCCAGCTGCGGAGGTGGGGGACCCTGTGTGGCAGCTGCTGAGCGGCTGCGTGCTCCGCGGTTGGAGGGGGAACCTCCAGCCCACCTCCTCTTTTTCAGCCAAGAAACCGCTAGTTACCCCCTTATGCGACCAAGGCTGTAATAACCCTGTCACCTTTCACGGCCCTCCAGGTCTGTGCCCATCCTCCTCTGAGGATTCGCTCATCCACCCCGAGGCCTGTTTTCCTCACCTGTTGTCCCTCTGGCAGACCCTAGGCCCCTTGGAGTCCAGCCAGCATCTATCTGCCCGCTGTTCCCACCCACCACACTCCCTCCGCAGTTCTATCCCAGCTCTTTAAACGGTTGGAGTTCAAACCTCAGACCACGACAGCACACGGGCCTGGACTCCGGTATGGCCCTGGACAAGTTCCTTAATCTCTCTGAGCCTCAGCTTTCTTCCCTGTGAAGCAGCGGTTACACTGTTATTAGGAGCCTCCCGGCCCCAGCACACCGACGTGCATGTAAGTGGATATCCATTCTGCCTGTGAGGGGTCGTCTTTTCTTTGGGTTGTTTCTTGTCCACAGAGGTCCACACTTTATGTTCCTGGAGGCACCAGCGGAGTCACTGATGCACCCCTGCATCCAGCATGTTTAAGGGAGACAGTCTGGGGAGGGCAGGGAAGAGCCTAGAGGGTCCCCTAGTGATTAGGGCTGTGATGGGGTTGTTGCTGGAAAAGGGTCCCTATCCAGACCCCAGGAGAGGGTTCTTGGATCTCCTGCAAGAAGGCATTTGGGGCAAGTCCATAAAGTGAAAGCAAGCTTATTAAGAAAGTAAAGGAATAAAAGAATGGTTACCCCATAGGCAGAGCAGCGGCATGAGCTGCTGGACTGACTATACTTAGTTATTTCTTGATCATCTGCTAAACAAAGGGTGGATTATTCATGAGTTTTCCCGGAAAGGGGTGGGCAATTCCTGCAACTGAGGGTTCCTACCCTTTTTAGACCCTATAGGGTAACTTCTTGATGTTGCCATGGCATTTGTAGACTGTCGTGGCACTGGCAGGAGTGTCGTTTAGCATGGAAATGCATAATTAGCGTATAATGAGCAGTGAGGATGACCAGAGGTCACTTTCGTCACCATCTTGGTTTTGGCCGGTTCCTTTGCTGCATCCTGTTTTATCAGCAAGGTCTTTGTGACCTGTATCTTGTGCGGACTTTCTATCTCATCCTGGCTTAGAATACTTAAGCTAGTGGGAATGCAGCCTCACAGGTCTCAGCCTTATTTTACCTAGCCCCTATTCAGATGGAATTGCTCTGGTTCGATCGCCTCTGACAAAGGCAGTGCACGTTCACATCTTGGCCTTCACTGCCTCATCCTTGCAGATCTTTCAGATGCTTGCCCTCTGGCATTCTAGGATAGAAAGACTGCTTCCAAAGTGATGCAGGATTTTTCTCGGACACTTTTCCAACTGCAGACTTCCGGCTGGTGATGCCCCGCCCATGCCTAGCTCTGCCCCAGGCAGGAGGTGCCCTGCCCACTTGGGCTTGCACTCTGGTGGGCATCCTGCAGCCACCAAGACTGCATGCTCAGCCCCAGTAGGAGGGGATGTGTGATCAAGTGAGTGCCTCATCTTGCCAGCAACTCCCAAGTGCTGGCACAGGAGCGGGCTCCCTTTGGGGCCTGCAGCTGGATCAGGCCTGTCAGAAGCGACTCCCAGGGTAAACTCTGGCATCCAGACGAAGGGAACTTGGTGGCACCCAAACAGGAAAGCACTCGACTCTGAAGCCCCAGAAGGGATGTTACAGCCATGCTAACAGCTCTTTTAGTCCCACTGTCAGCAGCCTGACAAACAGCGGCATGTTAACAACGAATGAGGGGTGTGTTAACAACTCTGTCAGTCCTGTTGCCTGCTCCTGCTGGAGGTTCCCTGGCTGGCCTGGCCTGCACTGCTTCTCATGGCAGGGGGCTGCCACTGGGCACAGACAGTGGAGGAGGTGTGGGGGGCTATGGTGTTACTGCCTTCTTCGTACCCTTTGCTGACAATGGAAGGGTGAAAAGGGCGGAGAAGAGTTTTATGAAGCGATGAAACACCTCTCAGCAGAGAGGGGATGCGAGGGTGGTCCCTGACCTGAAGTCAGGTAGTCTCTCTCCCAGTGTGTCTGGGTCTGGGGCTTTTATGGGCTCGGAAGTGGGGACTGCATGCTGATTGGTTTACATGTATGCAAAAAAGGCTAAAACAAAGGCACCATTCAAAGGTGGCATGACAGTGTAGAAAACCAACTAGGGAAGGGTAGATATATGCAAAGTAAGTGAAGGGTGGGGATCAGTCAGAGGAAAGTGCACCAACAGGAAGAGATGTTCTCAGTTCAGTCCATGGATTTATCCAAGACTTGTAGCTTAGCTTTCAGGCTTTAAACTGCCTTTGGTTTGAAAGTTGGGTTTCACTGGGGACATGCTGCTGTCTGCCTAGGGGTTTGTCTGCCTCCTGCCACTATTAAAAGTATTAAATCAGTGCTTCTAGCCTGAGGGCTGCCCCTAGTCCACCCAGCAGAGGTTTTTGTTTTGTTTTGTTTTTCTTCTGTTTTAATTAAAATTTTAATTAAAAGGGACTAATATAGAGGGCTTTTAAAAAATTACCATATGTGTTGAGTATTTATGCTATGCCAAGCACTTCCCATATATTTTCTCATTTAATCCTCAAAATAGCAAGGGTGATTGCCTTATCTCCATCCTATAGATGAGAAAGCTGAGACTCAGAGAAATTAAGAAACTCACATGATGTCATGTTGTATGTCAGTTAGTTTTTGCTGCATCATAAACCATCCGTTTATGATTTCAAACAGGTAAAACTTGTTTCTCAACAACTGGATGGGGGCTGGATGGCCAAGGGGCCTCATATTTTAGGGACAAGAGGAGCTCATCATCAGCTGGGTGATGGGGATGCGACCACAAGTCTCATTATCCAGGAGAGCTTGAACATAGGGGTTGAGTTTCAAAAGCAGCATAAGGGCAGCAACACAAGAACTTTCCATGTCTCACTTATGTCATATTTGCTATTCTCCCATTGGCCAAAGCAGGTCACAAGGGCCTGGCCAGCCGGTACGGACAGGGACAACCAAAGGGATGGACACAGGGAGTGAGAATTGCTGCCATTTTCCCCAACAAAGAATCTACCATCCACAGCTTCTAAGTGTACAACTAGAAATCAAAACTAAGTTTGTTTTACTTGAAAGTTCAAAACTGTCTTGGAGCTACTGCCCAGGGTCTAGGCATCCAGAACATTCCACACATTGCCTAAGTCAACAACCTGTTGCACACACACACCAGCAACTGTTTTGCAAAAGTATGTGGATCTGGTTGTCATTGATAAAATGCAAATTAATTTAGATGTATTATTCAATTCGTAGTATAATTTTGTTGTATTTTCAAATCAACAGATACTTACGTAATTTCGAAGCAGCTCTTCACAAATTATTCATTAGTTACAAAAGGAAGTCACTTCACAGTGGAAAAATCTGGCAGGTGCCACCTTAATCAAGTAACCAAAATGAACATCATCAGTAATAGGACAAATTGCAATCGTGTGCCTCCTGATAGTCTAGCAAGAAGAACACAGCATCACTTCTATGATGCTCCTGCCAATAATACATAATTGGAATCTAATCCTAAAGCAATAAATTCAAATTAAGGAAAATTCTACAAAATAATTGGCCTGTAATAGAAGTGTAAAGGTCATGAAAGTTAAGGAAAGACTGAAGAACTGTTCCAGACTGAAGATGAAAGAGATGTGAGAAAGAAGTGCAGTGGTGATTCTGAACTGGATCCTGACTTGGCAAAACTTGAATAGGTCTGTTGGTTGGATGGTAGAAATATATTAATGTTGATTTCCTGATTTTGCTAGCTATATTACAATTTTATTGGATTCAGTCCTTGTTTATAAAAGACACACAGTATGTAGGGGTTATAAAGAGTCAGGTCAGGAACTTTCAAATCATTTAGCAAAACAAAAGTTCTTTGTACTTTAATTCCAAGACTTCTATAAATTTGAGATTATTTTAAAAATACTTCTTAAAAAGACTCCTTTAAAGTCTCTCAACATGCTGTCCTATTAATAATAGATTTCTAAATTGGTTTTTATTTTTATCAAGGTTTTGTGTGCCCATAGTTTGAAGTATTAAATCATTTTCATTTATTAAAACATTTTTTAATGCCACTCCATTCAGAGGTAATGAAGTGTTCGTTTTTTTGTTTTTTTTGTTTTTTTGTTTTTTTTTGAGACAGAATCTTGCTCTGTCACCCAGGCTGGAATGCAATGGTGCAATCTCGGCTCACTGCATCCTCTGTCTCCTGGGTTCAAGCAATTCTCCTGCCTCAGCCTCCCAAGTAGCTGTGATTACAGGTGCCCGCCACTATGCCCAGCTAATTTTTGTATTTTTAGTAGAGACAGGGTTTCACCATGTTAGTCAGGCTGGTCTCGAACCCCTGACCTCAGGTGATCCACCTGCTTTGGCCTCCCAAAGTGCTGGGATTACAGGCGTGAGCCACTTCGCCAGGCCTGAAGTGTTAGTTTTATGTCTTTTTTTTTTTTTTAAAGAAAAGTAGTTCCCTTATCTCCACTTTCCCCCTCTCCTGTACCTCAGAGGCAACTGCTTTCAGCTGATTACTTTGACAGGTATGACCTTATTTCCACATAATTGCTTATGTCATGACTTTTTTCTTTTTGAGATAGGGTCTTGCTCTGTTGCCCAGGAGTGCAGTGGCGTGCTTGTAGCTCACTACAACCTTGAACTCCTGGGCTCAAATGATCCTCTGGCCTCAGTCTCCTGAGTAGCTGGGACTACAGGTACATGCCACCATGCCTGGCTAATTTATTTTCTCAGAAACAAGGTCTCACTATGTTGCTTGGGCTGACCTCTAACTTCTAGGCTCAAGTGATCCTCCCGCCTCGGCCTCCCAAAGTGTTGGAATACAGGTGTTGATATCAAGTTTAGCCTAAAGCTGCCTCCTTATATATTTAAGTTTGGCCTAAAGGTTTGTCTGTATATCGTGACAAGTGGAGGTGTAAACAGACTACACTTGTGCCAATCACTGAGTTTTGGCCAATCAAATGTAGCCAACTGTTCAAACCATGTTCAGATAAGGCAAATGCCAAGCTGTAGCCAAACCCAGCTGTTTCTGTACCTCACTTCCATTTTCTGTCCATAAATCTTCCACCGCATGACTGTGCTGGAGTGTCCGAGCCTACTCTGCCTGGGAAGGCTTCCCGATTCTAGAACTGTTTATCGCTCAATTAAACTCCTTTAAATTAAAAAAAAATTGTATTTCTGTACTCTAGCAATGAACACTTCAAATTAAGACAATTCCATAGATAATAGCGTCAAAAAATAAAATTCTTAGAAATTAATTATTCAAAAAGAGCAAAAGTTATACCCTAGAACTACAAAACATACTTGAAAGAAGGTAAAAAAAAAAAAAAAAAAAAGGGAGTAAATAAATGACAAGACACCAATGTTCAGAGATTGGGAGACATTATTAAGATGGCTTTCCAAATTGATATACAATCACCACATCTCTATAGAAATCCCAACAGCCTTTTCTGTGGAAATTGACAAGCCCATACAAAAATTCATGTGGAAATGCAAGGGACTCATGATAGTCAAAGTAATCTCAAAAGTGAAGAACAAATTTGGAGTATGCACATTTCTCTATTTCAAAATTTACTACAAAGCTATAGTAATAATTACAGACTTGTACTGGCATAAGGATTGACATATAGATCAACGGGATACAACTAAGAGTCTAGAAATCAATGTTTACTTTAGTAGTCAGTTGATTTTCTTTTCTTTTTTTTTTTTTTTTGAGACGGATTCTCACTCTGTCACCCAGGCTGGAGTGCAGTGGCACAATCTTGGCTCACTACAAGCTCCACCTCCCAGGTTCACGCCATTCTCCTGCCTCAGCCTCTCCGAGTAGCTGGGACTACAGGCGCCCGCCACCATGCCCGGCTAATTTTTTGTATTTTTAGTAGAGACGGGGTTTCACTGTGGTCTCGATCTCCTGACCTCGTGATCCACCCACCTCGGCCTCCCAAAGTGCTGGGATTACAAGCGTGAGCCACCGCACCCGGCCTATAGTCAGTTGATTTTCAACAAGAATGCCAAGGCTGTTCAATGGAAATAATAGTCTTTTCAACAAATGGTGCTGGGAAAACTGGATATCACATGCTAACGACTGAAACTGGACCGTTTCCTCATATTTTATACAAAAAGTTACCTCAAAAACATATCATAGACTAAAATTTAATATATAAAATTATAAAACTCTTAGAAGAGAGCATAGGGGAATAAATCTTCTTGACTTTAGAATTCTTAGATATGACACCAAAAGTACAGCAACAAAAGAAGAAAATAGGTAAGTTGGACTTCCTATAATTTATATATACATGAATATATCACATTGTATCCCATAAATACATGCAATCATTATTTGTCAATTAAATTTTTTTTAAAGTAAAAAAAAATTTGTTGAGATAGACTACTCTGTCACCCGGGCTGGAGTGCAGTGGTGTGATCTTGGCTCTCTGCAATCTCTGCCTCCTGAGTTCAAGCAATTCTCCTGCCTCAGCCTCCCCAGTAGCTGGGATTACAGGTATGCGCCACCACACCTGGCTAATTTTTGTATTTTTAGTAGAGACGGGGTTTCGCCATGTTGACCAGGCTTGTCTCAAACCCCTGACATCAGGTGGTCTGCCCGACTCTGCCTCCCTAAATGCTAGGATTACAGGCCTGAGCCACTGCACCTGGCCAGAATTTTTGTAGTTCCAAAGATGCTACCAAGAAACTGAAAAGACGACACACAGAATGAGAGAAAATATTTGCAAATCATATATCTGATGAGAGATTATATCCAGAATGTATAAAGAACACTTACCACTCAATAATAAAAAGACAAGTAACCCAATTTAAAAATGGGCAATGGATGTGACTAAAGATTTTTCCAAAGATTGAGCTGTGTGCTCATAGGAAGATGATCAACATTATTTGTCATTAGAACAATATAAATCAAAACCACAAAAAAGGCTCGGCATGGTGGCTCACACCTGTAATCCCAGCACTTTGGGAGGCTGAGATGGGCAGATCACTTGAGGTCAGGAGTTCGAGACAAGCCTGGCCAACGTGGCAAAACCCTGTCTCTACTAAAAATACAAAAATTAGCTAGGCATGGTGGTAGGTACCTGTAATCCCAGGTACTTGGGAGGCTGAATTTTACTTTTAGATGAATAAAATATACATTATATAAACTATATGTTAATACAGCTATGTATTTTTTTAAAGTACAAACTTTTTTTAAATACAAAAATATTACATAGAGTGAACTCTATGGCACAGCTGCCATACTGAAGGAATTATACTGTGTTTAAAAACCTGATTAAAAATTAACTTTTTAAAAAGTGAGGTCACTAAATTTTATTTTAAGGTTTTAACAGTTCTTTACCCAAGCCAAACATTTTATCTACAGTTGCCCAAGGAAATGCAGTAAGCGGGTTACTTAATTTCCTCCCTGTGGCAATCCTTGGCTCTCACCCTTCTTAACACTTTATTAATGCAAGTCAGCAACTGCTATTTTTACATCTTTCATCAATGTTTAAGAGATAGCAAGTCCAGGGCCCATAATGATCTGCTAATATTGTTCTTAACAAGACACTTAGCTTTCATAGTTATTTGCCAATGAAGCAAGAAAGTGGTACCACTTCATCATTATTCTGATTTTATTGGAGAGAGTGGATGTGTGAGTTTGCTGAGGGAAGCAGCCCAAGGGAGTGGGATGGGACAAATTCTACAACAGAGATCACCATAGACAGGGAGTGGACCCATGAAACTTAAAGACGTAGAGATTTAGGGAGTGACTTTACATCCTATGATTAATGTCTTTGGGGGTTTATGATTAATATTTAGTTCCTTGTTGCCATATAAGAAAAGATGTAAATGGGTTGCTGTGGGGAGTCATATTATAATTTTTTTTTTTCGGGATGGAGTCTTGCTCTGTCTCTCAAGCTAAAGTGCAGTGGCGCGATTTTGGCTCACTGCAACCTCTGCCTCCCTGGTTCAAGTGATTCTCTTGCCTCAGCCTCCCTAGTAGCTGGGACTACAGGTGCCTGCCACCACGCCCGGCTAATTTTTGTATTTTTAGTAGAGACAGGGTTTCATCATATTGGCCAGGGTTGTCTGGAACTCCTGACCTCGTGATCTGCCTGCCTCGGCCTCCCAAAGTGCTGGGATTACAGGCGTGAGCCACCGCACCCAGTCAATTTTGGTTTTAATTAGAAACTAAATAGGATGCATACCAACCATATATTATGACGTGTCACCACCCCCTGCCAAATAGACACACACGCAAACATACACATTGTCTCCTTATCTTTTCTCCAATCACAGTATCTATTTCACTCACAACTTTTATGCAAAAACATGAAATAAAAATAATTTTAAAAATTATTAATCTTCAAAATCTTAAAAATTATTAATCAAATGGATAAATTTGATATATGTGATATTATTTATCTTTGGTAATTTTGTAAAGACTTTTTAACTGTTTTTAACATTCAAAAGGAAAGACGTTTCTCTCTCTTTTAATATAGAAGGTCAGTCTTGGTTATTTACAGCATACATGGGGGCCTTATCTGATTGTCCAACCCCTGGAAAAATAGAGTTGAATACTCATTTGATCCTATGCCACATGCTAGTGGTTTCCCTCCTGTTCACCCTGCTCCAGCCTTGAGGATGTTCTTGCTGAAATATCACCATCCAAAGCTCTTCCTCTACCAGGCTTTTGCATTTGCTGTTCCCTTTTCCGCATCTTCTCAAGGCTGGATCTCCTTTAGTTTTCAGCAAAATGTGAACTCTGTGAAGAGGCCTCCCTGACCACTCAAACTAAATTAGCCACTGCCCCATGACTGGTTTTTTTTTTTAACTTTCTTGAAGTGCTTTAACTTCCTCAAGTGCTTATTATTATTCTTTGAGTGCATTTTGATTATTTGTTTCTTGTGTGTCATCTAGAAGTAGATGACAACTTCAGGACAACAGGAACACAACCCTCTTGAGAGCAGGCATTTACTACTATTGTTCACCATTACTCTCCCACTCCCAGGTCAAATTCTGTGCTGTAATAGGCATTCAATAAATAATGGAATGAATGAATGACAGACAAATGTCACACTTCATGCCACCTGATGTTATAACATCCAATGTTGCTAAACAAACAGAAGCAAAATTAAAGGCCATGAGATATTGTAATGGTCACACTGATTAAAGGCTTTGTGGGCTGCATCTCATTGCACACATTTATCAGTGACTGAATTAAGGTAATGTTTAGCAGTTTGATATTACCTATGAAAACAAACCAAATGGATGTGGCATGCTTTCTTTTTTTGAAACATATTTAATAATCGATTTCAATCGTTTTCAATCTGAACTTTTAATATACTTTTAACAACAGATTTCATAGTTTGATTTTGTTTTTCTTGTTTGTTTAGTGACTCCTTTGCTTGAGCATTAATATTAAGCCAGTTCTTTGTGTAGTTATGTGTAGAAGTAGCCATCAACTCCCCAGCACCAACTCCAGGCCAGTTCAAATACGGAGGACTCACTTGAATTCCTGCATCTCAATGATGGTACAACCTGGAGTCCTTCTGTCCTCATACCAATAGGCAGTCACAGCTGATTTGGTTGTTTAGCAGCGAATCTCTGTCCTGTCGCCTACAAGCTGCCATTTCATTTCTTCAATATGGAGACAGGAAACATGGCTTGCCATCAGCAACAAGCTAGTAGTAATCATCCTCATGGAAGACACAACAACGTTTGTCAAGAGGGTCCAAAGGTTGTAGCTGGTGAGAATTTACAGGAAAGAAGGAAGAAACGAAGAGAGACACAAAAACATTTGTCAAGAGGGTCCAAAGGTTGTAGCTGGTGAGAATTTACAGGAAAGAAGGAAGAAACGAAGAGAGGGAGGAAGAGAGGGAGGGAGGGTGGAAGAGACAGAGGGAGGGTGGAAGAAAGGGAAGAAGGAAGGAAAGAGGGAGAGAGTAAGAGAGTAAAAGAGAGAGCCTGAGAATGATAGAGGTGGACTCCACACATACCAGCAAAACAAACTCATGATGTAGAACTTTTCAGCATTTAAGCTTTGACCAGCATCCAGATGATTTTCTTTTCTTTTTTTTTTTTTTTGAGACACAGTCTTGGGCTGTCTCCCAGGCTGGAGTGCAATGGCGCGATCTCGGCTCACTGCAACCCCCTCCTCCTGGGTTCAAGCGATTCTCCTGCCTCAGCCTCCCAAGTAGCTGGGATTACAGGTGCCTGCCACCAAGCCTGGCCACCATGCCACCAATTCTCCATGTTGGCCAGGCTAGTCTCGAACTCCTGACCTCAGGTTTTCTGCCTGCTTCGGCCTCCCAAAGTGCTGGGATTACAGGCGTGAGCCACCACACCCGGCCTCAAATGATTTTCAAATGTACTTAGCAATGCAAAACTATGGTCCTGAATTCTTAATTTGGTGCATTTTTCTTAAAGGAATGTAAGTTGACAAATGGTATGTGTAATTTCCCCTGTGGTTTCCCTCTTCAGAGTCTGTGCTCACTACCTTTAATAATGAGATGTAAGTTTCAGAAATGCCTCCATGGTGTTCATTATGCTTTGTGTATTTTCCCTGAGACAGGAAACAGAGGACTGTCTGTCAAAGAAAGCAATTTTTATAAATTCACAGCCAATGGGGAATATTCCTTTTTTTTTTTTTTAGCTAAATCTGTAATTTAACAAGTGTAGAGCAGTGTTTGTCAGCAAGGAGATTGAAACCATTATGTGTATTCTCTATCTGTTGATAATGATATTGCAAGTGGGAAGTCACAAATATATTGGCATCAATAGCAATACGGCAAGCAGATTAAGCTCCAAAACTCGTCACCCACTTTGAAGCCAAATAAAAAGCCCATTTTTCTTTCTAGCTATTAATGATGTGAAACTACAGACTGTAACTGCAAATAATCATTGGCAAGGGCAACATAAAAGTTATAAATTTAGACTTTGAAAACAAATCAAACTTGAAACAATCCTATGTATTTTATTCCTAAATTAAAAATTTCCTTTTTTTTTTGAGTGAAAGAACTTATACGGATAAGCATGGAAATGAGAACTAAATCATTTGCTGAAACAATTGCCTGAGAGTTACTTAATTCAAAACCACTCTTGTCATATGAAATAAAGAAGAACTTGATTAGCACGTAATAAAAGGCAATTAATTTAACAGACAGTAAATATATTGCTGATTCCTGATGTCTCTGGCCTCATTTTCTCTTTAGGAAACTATTTCAACTCATAGCATTCTCTCCTTTCATTGAGGTCCTATAGTAATTAAAATCAGTAATTTAATTATATACTGCCTTGATATACAGAGTTTAGAGTTTGTAGGACTATTGCTAATCATCTAAATCAGGAGTTTGATAAACTATGGCCCAAAGAATTAAACTTGGCCATACCCATTTTTTTTTCTTTTTTTTTTTTTTGAGATGGAGTCTTGCTCTGTCGCCCAGGCTGGAGTACAGTGGCACTATCTCGGCTCACTGCAAGCTCCGCCTCCCAGGTTCACACCATTCTCCTGCCTAAGCCTCCAGAGTAGCTGGGACTACAGGCGCCCGCCACCACGCCTGGCTAATTCTTTTGTATTTTTAGTAGAGATAGTGTTTCACCATATTAGCCAGGATGGTCTCCATCTCCTGACCTCATGATCCACCTGCCTCAGCCTCTCAAAGTGCTGGGATTACAGGCGTGAGCCACCACTCCCGGCCCTTGGCCATACCCATTTTTTTACATTTTATCTATGATTGCTTTCCTGTGACTGAGTTGAACAGCTGTAGAGAGACATTACAGCCTCTAGAACAAAAGTAAATTTACTATCTGGCCCTTTATTGAAACAGACCCTAAGATTGTCACAGGGAAAAAACTGAATCTCCTACTCAGAGGATATTGTTTCACAAGCGTGGCCCTTAAGATGGAGCAGGGAACCTTCTTGGGGCCTGCACCCCATCCATTCCACCACCCTGCACCCCCATGCATGGAAATAAAGGAAAATCTTGAGTTCCTTCAAGGGAAATTCCAGGCACCTAGCTAGCCCTGAGAAGCGAGCAACTTGATAAGCAAGAAAGTAATCACAGCTTAAAACAACAGCCAAGGAAGTTCCAGTCATGAGATATTTGAAACTAAAGATAACATTTTAACATATGTCCCTGAGTTGTTTTTCAGAAACCCAGACTCCCCACTGAGCGGATCCACTGGCGGGTAGAACGCAGATAAGGGGGAGCTGAGGATTGAACCCCGACCTCCGTTTGTCCTTGGCTCTAAATTTATTCTTGAGGGGCCTGGAGGAAGCCGCGCCCACGTGCCAGAGCTAATAATCTTTTCTGCTGACCCCAAATGTTTAAACAAACTCTTTTTTCATCAGTTGCAAAACAGAAAGTCTTTGAGTATACCTATCACCGTAATATCCTACCTCAAACTATCCCACCTTTTTAGGCCAAACCAGTATATAAACTCCATGGATCAATTCACAATTTTGTTGTAACTTCTGTTTTCCTGAAATTTACCCCTGCCTTTAAAACCCTTACTTGTGGCCGGGCGTCGTGGCTGACGACTATAATCCCAGCGCTTTGGGAGGCTGAGGTGGGTGGATCACGAGGTCAGAAGATCGAGACCATCCTGGCTAACATGGTGAAACCCCGTCTCTACTAAAAATACAAAAAAATTAGCCTGGCATGGTGGCAGGCGCCTGTAGTCCCAGCTACTCTGGAGGCTGAGGCGGGAGAATGGCATGAACCCGGGAGGCAGAGCTTGCAGTGAGCCAAGATCGCACCACTACACTGCAGCCTGGGTAGCAGAGCCAGACTCCATCTCAAACAAAACAAAACCAAAAAAACTCTTACTCGCAAGCCGTCAGGAGGTCAGGTGTCAAGCAGGAGCTGCTATATTCTCCTTGCTTGGCACCCTGCAAATAAACACCTCTTTTCTCCTGCTGCAAACCTTGGTGTGGGTGTTTGGCCTGACTGTGCTGGGCAGGTGGACCCAGCTTAGGAGCGAAAACATCCCAGACCAGCAGCATGAGGACCACCTAGCAAGTTGTCAGATATATAAATTCCAGGCTGGGCAGGGTGGCTCACACCTGTAATCCTAGCACTTTGGGAGGCCGTGGCAGGTGGATCACCTGAGGTCAGGAGTTCAAGACCAGCCTGGCCAACATGGTAAAACCCCGTCTCTGCTAAAAATTCAAAAATTAGCCAGGGTGGTGGCGGGCTCCTGTAATCCCAGCTACAAGGGAGGCTGAGGCAGGAGAATCACTTGAACCCAGGAGGAGGAGGTTGCAGTGAGCCCCTGAGATCATGCCATTGTGCTCCAGCTTCAGCAACAAGAGCGAAATTTTGTCTCAAAAAAAAAAAAAGACTGGCCATGCTGAAATGTGAAGCCAGCTGGGCTTCTGGGGAGGGTGGGGACTTGGAGAACTTTCATGTCTAGCTAAAGGATTGCAGATGCACCAATCAGCACTCTGTAAAATGGACCAATCAGCAGGATGTGAGCAGGGCCAAATAAGGGACTAAAAGCTGGCCACCCGAGCTAACCTCAGCAACTCGCTTGGGTCTCCATCCAGGCTGTGGAAGCTTTGTTCTTTTACTCCTCACAATAAATCTTGCTGCTGCTCACTCTTTGGGTCCACACCACCTTTAAGAGCTGTAGCACTCGCCACCAAGGTCTGCAGCTTCACTCCTGAAGTCCGCGAGATCACGAGCCCACAGGAAGGAGGAAACTCCGGACACACCATCTTTAAGAGCTGTAACACTCACCGCGAGGTTGGCTGCTTCATTCTTGAAGTCAGCCAGACCAAGAACCCACCAGAAGAAATAAATTCCGGACATAATGTTACCTGCCATTTAAAATATAGCCACTTCTCCTCCCTTTCCTGGTCTCTCCTTGTTCCTATTGGAAGTTACCTCTAACACTTCCATTTGTTTAATATCATAAATTTGCAAGAAATGTACAGAGAAAAAGTTTCTAACTTTTCTTAAGATAATATGGGTGTATATATATGCAAACATATATATAATGCTTGTATAAATTAACATTTATTATCTTCTATGATATGATAAGTTATATCACCAAGTAATCTGGAATATCAAAATATCAGCATCAGCTCTCTCTGTTTCAGTACGTATAAACTAGGTAGTTCACTAGGAACTTTGAATACATTAGCTCTGATCTTTACAGCAGTTCTGTGGAAAAAAAATAGTTATCTCCTTTTAGCAGAGGAGAAAAGTTGTTTTTCCAGGGTATTTTTCCAGGTTCACAGAGCAGGAACTGACAGAGCCAAGACTAGAACTCATTTCTGTCTGAGGCTGAAGCATGGACTCTAGCCTATTCAGCTAAACCCAGACCAGCGTCCCCACACTCAGCAGCAATACTCTTAGATAATCAGGAATCTGATACTTAAAAGTCTGTTTTCCTTTAATAAACTTTGCACTGATAGGATGTGAAATCTTGAGCAAAAATTTTCCAGGCCAAACATACGCTTTCATCATCCCCAGACTTTATTCAGCCTTCCATGCCCACAAAATGAGATTCGAAGTTGGACCTAGAACAGCTGTATGATGCATGAAGAGTTGGCTTCCTGAGGAGCTCCAGCTGCCCCAAGGAACTGGGAGGTTAGGGGACCAGTGGAATGTATCAAGGAACATTTTTCTTTTTTTTTTTGACTAGTCTCTCTCTGTTGCCAGGCTGGAGTATAGTGGCAGATCTCGGCACACTGCAGCCTCTGCCTCTCTGAGCCTCAGCCTCCTGAGTAGCTGGAATTGTAAGTGAACACCACCATGCCCATCTAATTTTTGTATTTTTAGTAGAGATGGGTTTTCACTATGTTGGCCAGGCATTTTTGTATTTTTAGTAGAGATGGGTTTTCACTATGTTGGCCAGGCTGGCCTCAAACTCCTGGCCTCAGGTGATCCGCACACCTCGGCCTCCCAAAGTGCTGGGATTACAGGTGTTGAGCCACCACACCCAGCCTCAAGGAGCATTTCCATAAATCTAAAAGTCCCTAGGGGAACCCAGAGGAATTAATCTTCAAGAGCAAAAAACAACAAAACAGAAAACACCTACATGTGACAAAAAAAAAAAAAATCCAAATAGGATTATTCTGGAGACATAATTCTAAATTCATTTAAATTTCTTCTATTAGATTTTACACTTTAGTTTACTAAATGTTCCATTAGATATTGAACAAGGCAGTAAATTTACCACCTTATGTGGAAAAGCTCGATTTCACCACTGCCTTGCTGGGGTTTGCAGAGGATATATTTAAACCCGTCTTTTCTCTTGTGACACAAGGTATAGAGAAGGAATGGAAATTGGACTATACAATTGCACTTTAGTGTCTGAAGATGTTTCACAGAGTTATTTTGGATGAAGTCTGCACTTACAGTAAAAATGTGTCTGTGCTAAAACTGTGCTTTAGGGACTCATTTCTACCTGAAAGACGTATCCCTCCACCATTCTCAACTCCAATGATGTACCCTGAAGGAGAAGGAGTTAATTGGGCTGGATATGGAGCCGGACTGTCTGGGCTGGACTCCTGGCTCTGCCCTTATTAAGGTGGAAGATTCTGGCAAGTGACTTCCACTCTTACCTCAGTTTCCTCATCTGTAATGTGGGAATGACTCAGTCATCTGCTTGAAAGAAGACGGGCAAATCTGGTCCTCTGAAGAGGGAAAGGGGAGATGAGAGAAAACGAACAGAGGAAGCCAAAAAAAAAAAAAAACACACACACACACACCAAAAATAAGGAGAAGACCCATTTTAACAGGCATATAACAAGTCAGTTTTTTCTCTTTATTGTTTTATTTTCAATTTTTTTTTGAGACTGAGTCTCACCCTGTCGCCCAGGCTGGAGTGCACTGGCTCAATCTCGGCTCACTGCAACCTCTGCCTCCCGGGTTGAAGTGATTGTCCTGCCTCAGCCTCCTGAGTAGCTGAGATTACAGGTACCCTCCACCATGACCGGCTAATTTTTGTATTTTCAGTAAAGACAGGGCTTCACCATATTGGCAAGGCTGGTCTTGAACTCCTGACCTCAGAGGATCCACCCTCCTCGGCCTCCCAAAGTGCTGGGATTACAGGCGTGAGTCACTGCACCCAGCAAAAGACTATGCTTTCAGGAATCTGTTTTTTTTTTTTTTTTTTTTTGAGATGGAGTCTCACTGTGTCACCCAGGCTGGAGTGCAGTGGCGCAATCTCGGCTCACTGCAAGCTCCCAGGTTCACGCCATTCTCCTGCCTCAGCCTCCTGGGTAGCTGGGACTACAGGTGCCCACCACTACGCCCGGCTAATTATTTTGTCTCTTTAGTAGAGACGGGGTTTCACCATGTTAGCCAGGATGCTCTTGATCTCCTGACCTCATGATCCGCCCGCCTCGGCCTCCCAAAGTGCTGGGATTACAGGCATGAGCCACCACGCCCAGCAAAAGACTACACTTTCAGGAATCATTTCTTTTTTTTTTTGAGATGAAGTCTCACTGTGTCACCCAGGCTGGAGTGTTTTTTTTTTTGAGATGAAGTCTCACTGTGTCACCCAGGCTGGAGTGCAGTGGCGCGATCTGGGCTCACTGCAAGCTCCGCCTCCCAGGTTCACGCCATTCTCCTGCCTCAGCCTCTCCGAGTAGCTGGGACTACAGGCGCCCACAACTACGCCTCGCTAATTTTTTTGTATTTGTAGTAGAGACGGGGTTTCACCATGTTAGCCAGGATGGTCTCAATCTCCTGACCTCGTGATTCGCCCGCCTCGGCCTCCCAAAGTGCTGGGATTACAGGCACGCCCTGCCTCAGGGATCATTTCTATAGCTGGTTACTAGAGAAGTTTCTCTGAACATGTAGAGCAAGAATTTTAAAAATATTTTCACAAAATTTGTGTATGAAATTACTAATACAAAATTAATACATTTCATAGACTGTGATTTTAAATATTAACATGTAACTAAATTATTAAATTAAATAGTCTAAGCAAAATTCTGCTTCTAAACAAGATGAAGTAAAAGGGACTGGGTTTACTTGGCTCTCTGAAACAACCAAAAATTAAAAGTAAAGACAGACAAAAATAAAGAAAATGACAGTTTCAAAAACATTAGACTATAGGCTGAAAATGATAGTCACCTCTGAGAGGTGAGAAACAAGATGGGCCCTATAATTGTTCCATGGACAACGTGGAGTTTCCTGGCCATGATGCAGGGAGGGTGTGCCCAGGAAGAAAATCTTTGCCCAGAGAAAATCTCAAAAGCACCTGGAGAGAAAAAAAAAAAAATGACATCCAGGTATATGAATGACAGCATATTTCTCATTGGAAAAAAAAAAGTAAGCATCATGATGGTGGAACAGTATCTGTAAATTACTGAATAAAAAACTTCTCAATCCAGAAGTCTCTACTGAACAAAATTCTCTTTCAAAAATGAAGGCATAAAAACTTCTTGGAATATACAAAGTTTAAAGAAGTCATCAGGACTCCAGCCTGGGTGACAGAGTGAGACTCCATCTCAAAAAAAAAAAAGATGTCATCAGGAGAAGAGCCACCCTGTAAAGAATGGCAAAGGAAGTCCTTTGGTAAAAGGACAATGAAATCAAGGGAGACACAAACTTATACGAAGGAAGCATGAGCAACAGAAGGCATAATTGTTTCAACAAAATAATCACAAGGTAGTGGCATTTATAATGCAGATATAAGTAAAATATGGGCAGAAATAACAAAAAGACCCAGAAGTTGTTAAATAGAAGTATATGATTTAGTATACCATGCATGCTGTGGTATAATATCACTTGAAGATAGACTGTGCTAAGTTAAATACGTATAGTCTGATCTCTAAAACAAACTCTTAACACAACAAAATAAGGAGTTATAGCTAATAAGCCAATAATGAGGATAAAACATAATAATTTAAAATACTCAACTAATCAAAAAGAATACAGAAAAAGAGAGAACGAGGAGCAAAGAATGGATAGGACAAACAGCAAACAAATAGAAAGATGACAGAGTTAAATCTAACTATATCAATAATCATATTAAATTCAAATTTTTAAACTCCCAATTAAAGGGCATAAATTGCTGCATCACATGAAAACGTAAGAATTGGCCAGGTGTGGTGGCTCACGCCTATAATCCCAGCACTTCAGGAGGCTGAAGCGGGCAGATCATGTGAGGTCAGGAGTTTGAGACCAGCCTAGCCAACATGATGAAACCCTGTCACTACTAAAAATTCAAAAAAATAAGCCGAGCATGGTGGCACGTTCCTGTAATCCCAGCTACTCAGGAGGCTGAAGCAGGAGAATCACTTGAACCCAGGAGGCAGAGGTGAGCCAAGATTGCACCACTGCTCACCAGCCTAGGTTAACAGAGAGAGACTCTGTCTCAAAAAAAAAAAAAAAAAAAAAAATCAACTATGCACTACTTAAAAATGCATTACAAATATAAAGACATAAGAAAATTAAAAGTAAAGTCACAGAAAATGCATACCATCATAATACGGTATATGAAAGCTGAGAAGACTGAAATGACTATAATAATACCAGGCAAAGTAAAAAGGAGTTGAAATTGCTGATATAGTTTCAATATTTGCCCCTCCCAAATTTCATGCTGAATTGTAATCCTGGTGCTGGTGATGGGGCCTGCTGGGAGGCATTTGGATCATGGGGCTGCATCCCTCAGGGCTTGGTGCTATCTTTGTGATAGTGAGTTCTCACCAGATCTGGTCATTTAAAAGTGTGTGGCACCACCCTACCCTCTCTCTCTTGCTTGCTCTTGCTTTCGCCATGTGACATGTAAGCTCCCCCTTTGCCTTCCATCATGAATAAAAGCTTCCTGAGGTCTCACCAGAAGCCATGTTTCCTGTACAGCCTGAAGAACTGTAAGCCAATTAAACCTCTTTTCTTTGTAAATTACCCAGTCTCAGGTATTTCTTTATAGCAATGCAAGAATAGCCCTAATACAATGACTATGTTAATATAAAAGTAAATTTCAGGCCAATGTGGTGGCTCACTCCTGTAATCCCAGAACTTTGGGAGGCTGAGGTGGGTGGACCACCTGAGGTCAGGAGTTTGAGACCAGCCTAGCCAACATGGTGGAACACTGTCTCTACTAAAAATACAAAAAAATTACAGGTCACAGGTGCCTGTAATCTCAGCTACTCAGGAGGCTGAGGTGGGAGAATCACTTGAACTCAGGAAGTGGAGGTTGTAGTGAGCTGAGATCATGCCACCGTGCTCCAACCTGGGTAACAAGAGCAAAACTTCATCCTGAAAGAAAAAAACAACAACAAAGTAAATTTCAGATCAAAGAATATTGCCAGTAATAAAAGATAATTGGCTATTTCATAATGATAAAAGGTTGTAATCCTAAATGTTTATGCGCCTAATGGCAAAGCTTCACATACTGAAAAAACTCAAAGAAAAGATAGACAAATCCACATCATAGGTAGAGATTTAAATGCCTCTCTCTCAATAATGATAGAATACAGAAACAGAAAATTAGTAAGCATACAGAAAAATTTATACAGTGTCATCAACCTACTTGATCGAATTGACATTTACAAAACATTCCACCCAACAATATAGGAATATACATATTTTTCAAGAACAGGTGGGGCATTTATCAAGATAGACCATATTCTGGGACATCATCAAGTCTCAATAAGTTAGAAAGGATTAAAATCCTACAAAATCTATTCTCTGACTAGATTGAAATTAAATTAAAAATTAACAACTGAAATCTCTCACAATTTTCCAGGAATCAGAGAAAAAATTACACACTCCTTTTAAAAAATGAGTGAAATTATAAGTGGGAGCTAAACATTGAGTGCACATGGACACAAAGAAGGGAACAATAGACACTGGGGCCTATTTGAGGATGGAGGGTGGGAAGAGGGTGAGGACTGAAAAATTACCTATCAGATATTGTGCCAATTACCTGGGTGACAAAATTATCTGTACACCTAACCCCTGTGACATGCAGTTTACCAGTGTAACAAACCTGCACATGTACCCCTTAACCTAAAATAAATGTTGTGAAGAAAAAAAATGTGTGAAATAAGAAATACTGAGAAGTATTTTGAACTAAATAAAATTGAAAGCACAACAAATTTGAGGAAGGCAGATATAAAAAGGCCTGGGGAAGGGTGATGTGTGGCAATGACATTCTACACTAGAAAAGGAAAAGAGTTAAAAATCAATGACTTCAATTTTCCACATTAAGAAACTGGAAAGAGAAAAGCAATTAAACAAGAAAGTAAAAGCAGGAAAATAAAGTTCTGACCAAAAATAAATGGAATAGAAAGCAGCGAAATAGAGAAAAATAAATGAAACCAAAAGCTGATTCATTGAGAATTTCAAGAAAATTAATATACCTTTGGCAAGACTGGCAAGGAAAAAAGAAAAGAAACTAATTGCAAATATTTGATGAGAAATGGTATTACTGTGGAGTCTAAAGATGTTGAAAGAATAATATGGGAATATTGTAAACAAATTTATGCCAAAAAATTCAAGAACTTAGATGAAATGGACAAGTTTCCAAGAGTCACAAACTATCAAAGCTCTGTCATGAAGAAATTGAAAACTTGTGTAGCCTTATATCTATTAAAGAAAGATTTGAAGTTAAAAACTTTCCCCCAAATTAACCTCCAACTTTAGGTTACTTTACTAATGAATTCTATATAGCCTTTAATGAAGGAATAATACCAATTACACACAGACTTTTTCAGAAAATTGAAGAGGAAGGAATCCTTCCTAATCCATTCTATAATGCCAGAATGATTACCCCAATACCAAAACATGGAAAATACATTATCAAAATCTATCTTACTGTTGTATCTCTCATAAACACAGATGTCAAAATTCTTAGCAAAATTTTAGCAAATACAATCTACAATATACAAAATAGATAATATATCATGTCTAAATGGAAATTTAAGGTTAACATTGGAAAATGAATTAAAGCAATTAATCTTACTACTGAACAAAAAGGAAAAATCTTATCATGTCAATAGATATAAAAATACATTTGAATAAGTTCAACATCCATTTCTGATTAAAAAGGAAAAATAAAAACCTTTCGAGAGGGCAGAAATAAAAGGGACTTTGCCCAATCTGATAAAGCACCTATGATAAACTTACATTTAAGCATCCCAGGATCACAAATGAGACAAGGAGTCCCACTGTCGTCATTTCTATTCAACATTGTACTGAAGCTCTCGCCAGTGCATCCAGGCAAGAAAAATAAGTTAAAGCCATCTGTGCTGGAAAGGAAGAAATAAAACCATCTTTACTCACTGACAACATGGTTGTCTAAACAGAAAACATGATTGAATCTACACAACTATGGAGGCAAGAGCAAGGTGGTTGATCTTTGATAGGCCTGATAATTGCAGCCAGTAAAAACTCCTGGTACAGATTAATGGAGTCCAAAATAGGTAGGTGAGTTTTTTTTTAACTCTCACACCCTCAATAGTTTATTCCAAGCTGCAGATTCCAAATGTTTAATTGTAATGGAATGCACATCTATTAGGTATTCATCAGGACAGGCTGGGCTCACTCATCCTGTTGCTATCCTCTGCTCACACTCGTCTCATTACATCATTCTCCTGTTATTTGTCCACGTCCCTTATGGCCTCTGTCGCATAGGCAGGCTGATGCTTGGTCTCAAATTAATCACTGTGCTATAAAAGATTAATTATCCTTGCCATATAATCTGTCATTTTCATGTTAAATTCTCTCAAGTAGTCTATGTCTACTGCATTTTGTTTCTTACCAAAAAGAAAACATGATTGTAAAGAGTTGAGAACTTGAACAATTGCCATGACGATAAAAACAAATCTACTGGGAATAGTTTGTTTGAATGCACATTGGCCATTAGTTACATAAAATTCCTGCATAAATGAAAACCTTCCAATTATTTGTAAACATATTTATATAGATAATGTAGATAAGGCAAAACATCGCTGGTAGTATTCAATAATTATTCACATAAGGCAAGAGACTTGGTGTTGGGCAGGGAGCATTTGTCTAGGGTGATCACATGGAGGGCCCTGCCTCAGTTTACCTCCCTCATTGACCTGCTTGTTGACTAAATTATCACAACCTGATCACAATTCCTTTGAAGCTGCCTGAATCGGAGCCACTAATTTGCAGATAAAATCAAAATACACATTCAGTATTATACACAAAGTAATATTGCCTTATATACTGTATCTACACTTTATTGTGAACTGGAAATTCCATAAAGATGGAGAGGCATTATTGAAGGCAAGCAAGCAAAACTCTACCTGCAGTCAGATTCATGGCAGGAATTATGCGTGATCTGCCTTGTCCTCACCCTTGGAGCACTGCCTGCATGTCTGTAGGCCTCTGCCATGCCCAGCTCCTGTGGCTGCCTGGAAAGTGTGGTTTGGGCCAATTGCTGCCATCATTACTCCTCAATGGGTCCTGGATCTCAGCATTTGTCTAGTAGTCCTGGGCCCACCTGCTGATGTTCAGGGTAAAGGGAGTGGGGAGAAGGGATCATTCTGCTTCCTTCACATGGAAGTGCAGGTGTTAGTTTTGGGGAACTGGACAGCAATGAGCATGGTTCCTTGACTCCTGGGTCATGGGGTGTCTGGCCACTTCCACATTGTTGCCACTCACTCCTAGTTATACACCAGGCACCAGAGGCTCCACTCCTGAGGCACGTGCCCTGGCGGCCTCAACGCTGGCCCTTCCCCCACCTTGGATGAGCTCCAGTTGCTTCAGCATGAGCAGGGCTCACTCTTTCACTCCACAGCAGGCCTAGGCTGTGCTGCCTTCTGAGATGTCCCAGGGCACCCGCTGGGAAGTGGGGTGTATGTGTGTGAGGCGCCAGTGTTGGTCCATTCTTGCTGGGCAGCCTTATTTTCCCAGCTTTTCCCTTGTGCCGCCCTCAGTCTTTTCTCTCTCATGACTTCCCTTTCAGGTCACACCACTTTGCTGCTTGACCTTGAGTGTTAGCAACCCTTCCCTGCTCTGGGACTCAGTTTACCTTTTGTTGTTCTAGAGGGGCAGGACAGGTGATTTCTTCCCAGCTTGACTCCAGATCAACAGCTTGCCCCCCCCGGTGGCAGTAGAGAGATCTGTGAATCACTGCCCACCCTCACCCCCACTCCTGCCCCTCGGCATATTCCCACCCTAGGTCTTCCCAGGCCACCTGCTGTTAGGCTCCACCACACCCCTGCAGGCCAGCCTCTCCCAGCAGCCTTCTTGTAGACTCCTTCTCCTCTCTCCCCCTCTCTTTCCTGTAGAGGCTTTGAAGCCCATCAGCCCAAGGACCAGGACTCCACCACCCTGCACCCCTCCTGCTCCAGGATGGCCCCAAACTTTGGCAGATGCTCTGGCTCTAAAATTTGGACCAGCACCAGGTACCCCAGGCAGGGCCCTAGTTCTGCTCTCCTGCCCTGAAGGCCATGTTCGGTGGCTGGCCTAGCCTGATGGGAACTTGTACAGTCAGGAAATCTCTCCACAGTTCCAGGCCCAGGTAAATGATTCTCAATACTCTGGCCCAAGGGACACATCTCTGCTTCAAGGAAACCTGAAAAACATGCAAGACTCTATTGCCAGGAGAATTTACTTTATTTTTATTTTTTCTTTATATTACTATTATTTTTTCTTTATCTGCCTTTTTTTTTTTGAGATGGAGCCCAGGTGGGAGTGCAGGGGCATGATCTTGGCTCACTGCAACCTCCGCCTCCTGGGTTCAAGTGATTCTCTTGCCTCAGCCTCCCCAGGTAGCTGGGACTATAGGTGTGTGCCACCAAGCCCAATTAATTTTTTTTTTTTTTTAGTAGAGATGAGGTTTCACCATGTGAGCCAGGCTGGTCTCGAACTCTTGACCTCAGGTGACCTGCCTGCCTCAGCCTCCCAAAGTGCTGGGATTACAGGTGTGAGCCACCTTGCCTGGCTCCGGGCCAATAATTTTTTAATAACTCCTACCATAATATTTTCGTTTGTTACTTATTTGACAAATATGATAGACTAAAAATAAATTAACAAGGCCGGGTGTGGTGGCTCATGCCTGTAATCCCAGCACTCTGGGAGGCCAAGGCAGGCAGATCACTTGAGATCAGGAGTTTGAGACCAGCTTGGCCTAAAAATACAAAAATTAGCCAGGCGTGGTAGCAGGTGCCTATAATCCCAGCTACTTGGGAGGCTGAGGCAGGGGAATCGCTTGAACCCAGGAGGCGGTTCTGTTTGCAAGTATAGTTGTAAACTGCAACCCAAAATGTCTTAGAAACACTATTTGAAGTATTGTCATCACCTGCGATCTTGCAAGAATCTGCATTTAACAACATTCTCAGGCAATTTTAATGATCATTAGGTTTGAAAAACACTGCCTTAAAACAAAGGAAAGAATGGCAGGCAAGTTTCAATTCTAAGCATGCTATGTTGTATGTTCTTGGGCAAAGTCCACTAAGTCTGAATTTTAAAATAGCTAACTATGGGTAGTAATGAATGAATAAAGTGTCACCTTGTAAACCTACTTTGAGAAATCCAGGTGTTGGCAAACCCTTTGCAAAAATAAAGTTGCTGAACATATTCTAATACAGTTATGTTGGGCTCCTGTTCTTATGAGGCAGAGAAAATTATGCTTTAATCAGAGCTTCTAAGTCACGATCACTGGAATCTATTATTAGCCTTTAAGTCCTCATTCTTGAGACAGCACCATTTCTATTTTTGGTTGCTGGGAAACTGATTATGCTCTTCAAATAGAAACTGCAGCAGCAGATGAACTTTAAGAAAATATAATCGTGTTTGTAAGAAGAAAAATTTAATAAAGGAAGAAATGAAGTAAAGCAAACTCATAAACTGATCTATTTTGAAATTCCATTTCTGCCGTCATGGTAGCATTATTGACTTAATAATGAAGCAATGTAACTTATTCACAATTGTACAGCAATGGCCAAAGACTGAATGACCTCTATTTTCTGAAATTGTTTCATTCACAGAGTTCACTCCTGATGGGAACATCCAAAGACATCTTCAGAGAGCTTTGCTTGACCTCCACCCCCCAACATTTTAAGGCATGGATCTGGAAATAATGTAGTTGGTTTACAATTGCATATTCTACAAAGGCATTACACTTTCAAAGCTCCTCCAAGACAGTTACCTCCAGATTGAGACACACCCTGCTCCTGAATTCATGCCTGCATACCAGCCATTCTTAATCGCCTTCCTTTTTAATCCAGTTGGAAAATAAAATGTTTCCTTTTTCTCTGAATGTACAGTACTCAGATGTACAGTGAAAATGATTGATGCTCAAACTGCCTATAAATTCTTTGATTCCATCAGCTTTTCTCTTTCTACTGGCCATTTCCCATTAGTGTTTAAACTTAAGACTCACATGTCTCCAATCAAATAAACCCCCTTCACCCCACTTCACCGATTTCAATATTTTAGCTTCTCCTCTCCTTATTTACTTCCCATTTATCTTTCAGTCCATCCTGCTCTATTTTCACTTCTACAATTGCACAGAAATGTCTGTGATAAAAGTTCCCACTTTCGAACTGATATTACTTGATGTCACTTCAGTGGTAACAATATGCTGCTGATGGAAGTACCACAGAACTCACAAAAAGCTTTTACTTCTCCAGGGAATTTCATCACGTCTGTCTAGACCCAACAAAGCCAAACCCTGAACAATGGCCAATTCAGCCTCCGTTTGACGCAAGCCAACTTATATTTAATGAATGAAACTAATGCTTTTAAAATTATAATGAGCCAGGCATGGTGGCTCATGCCTGTAATCCCAGCATTTTAGGAGGCCAAGGCGGGTGGATCACTTGAGGTCAAGAGTTTGAGACCAGCCTGGCCAACATGGTGAAACTCTATCTCTATGAAAAATACAAAAATTATCTGGGCATGGTGGCACCCACCTGTAATCCCAGCTAGTGGAGAGGCTGAGGTGGGAAAATCGCTTGAACCCGGGAGGCAGAGGTTGCAGTGAGCTGAGATCACACCACTGCACTCCAGTCTGAGTGACAGAGCAAGACTGTCTCCAAAAATAATAATAAATAAATAAATAATGAAATTCAATTGATAATGACGGAAATCAGCCAATAAACCTACAATACTTTCATTGAGATTCTTTTTAAAACACTACATTTTTATTTAAAAAAGTAAAGGATTTAGTCATAGTAAGTAAAATTTGGTTTCAGAGCTCTTAATTTACTGATTGATTGTGATCAGATGCCAATGGGAACATGTCTGTAGCACCATTACTCACATGAGGGAGTATTTTAATCCTTTATCTATACATCGCTAATAGTGGAACCTTGAAGGAGTCCATCTCTCAATCTTGATATAAATTATAATTTATATTGACACACTAGTTTTTTTCCCCATAAGTTTTATATTGAATCCAAGAAAGCTTTATCAGTGTCTGACACCAAGACATACACTTTAACCCTAATGTGTTTGGAATGTCCACAGTATATCCCACTGTGTGTGAATCTTTAGCTTTAGAATTAGCTTTGACAAGGGGAGAGGTCTTGAATTATCCAACAACGAAACTAAATTATTGTATAAGATGTAGTGCCCATACCTTCAGGGCATGTGAAGCTCAGTGATTGGATAATAAGACTTTTACTAATGTTATGGAACCTGGGATAAGCATTGTGATAGAACCAGGAAGACTGTTGTAGTTCTTTTATGACTCAAAAACAGTATGATGACTTATAACTAAAACTTTGTTCATACAAGGCTAGCACTCTTGTAATGATGCAATATGCATTTGATTTATCCATTGCTACTATTGTCCACATGAAAAGCAAAAATTGACATAATGTTTATGATTTAAATAATGTAATATATAATTATAATAGTAATAAAAGCATATATAATAATGCTTATATTATGATTACTTTAGGTGGGGTTTCCTTCTTTACCCTTGAAAGCTGGATAAAATTGAATTATATAGCCAATAACATGCCCTGTGCAAGTCTAATACTCTCTTGAAAAGTGAAATCTCTCAGGTAAGCCAAAGTTTCACTGTCACCTCTGGCTAAAAATTTCTACTTCTCGTATGTGTGAGATTTTTTTTTCTTATCCACACACCAAACATGTCAACTTGTGTTACTTTCCATGAACACACCCACAGATGTGTGTTTAGAATTCTGTTCTCCCAAGCAGCCAGCTCTGCATGAATTACTCTTTCTCTATTGCAATTCCCCTGTCTTAATGAATTGGCTCTGTCTAGGCAGTGGGCAAGGTAAACCCCTTGGGCAGTGACAAATTTGGGGGCTTGTCCAGGATCGCCCTTGTGGCTACCTGCCTGTGGTTCAGTGGCCCCCCTTCAGCGATGGATCCAGAAGCCAGCCCAAGTGGCTCATCTGATCTTGTGGCCCCTACCTGGGAACAGACTCAGTGCAAGAAGACAGCTTCAACTCCCTGCAATTTCATCCCTGACCAATCAGCACTGCTAGCTCACTGGCTCCCCACCCACCCACCAACTTATCCTTAAAAACTCTGCTCCCTGAATGCTCATGGAGACTGATTTGAGTAATAATAAAACTCTGGTCTCCAGCAAAAAATTAAAAAAAAATCCATATCTATGAGAACATTTAACAAAAAACCTGACAGAGACAGGGAGCCTGGAATAGCTGGCTTTAGGAAGTGCCACTGTGGTTGAGACCTCACATAGGAGTTAGGGCAAATGAGATGGGGAGATGTTGGTTGACCAGAAAAAACCACACGGTACTAAGTCTTAACGTTGACATGGAGAATGGATCACTGGAGTTTATTGGATAAGTGACTGCAGGAAGGAGAGAAGGAAAATGGTGTGCTGGGTGAGGTTGGAAAACTAGGCATAGCCTTGGTCATTCAGAGCCTTAAAGTCTGTGGAAGGATATTGATTTTTATACTGAGATCAATGAGAAGCTAATAACACGTGTTAAGTGTGTGTGGCATTCAGGGAGGAGCAATCAGGGAAGATTACTTTTTTTTTTTTGAGACTGAGTCTTGCTCTATCACCCTGGCTGGAGTGCAGTGGCATGATCTCGGCTCACTGCAACCTCCACCTCCCAGATTCAAGCGATTTTTGTGCTTCAGCCTCCCAAGTAGCTAGGATTACAGGCACCAGCTACCATGCCCAGCTAATTTTTGTATCTTTAGTAGAGATGTGGTTTCACCATGTTGGCCAGGCTGGTCTCAAACTCCTGACCTCAAGTGATCTGCCCCACTCCGCCACCCAAAATGCTGGGATTACAGGTGTGAGCCACCATGCCTGGCTGAGGATTCCTTTTTTAAAAGTTTCTACAGTGTTGGAAAATAATCAGGAGAGTCAGGCAATGTGAAGGAACTAGTCAGATGTCACTGGCCATCTGGTTAAGAAGCAAAGTGATGCCATCTTGTTCTAGGATGGCGGCAGTAGGGATGGAGAGAACATTGAGGAGCCATTCTAATTCTTCCCATTATCGTGTTTTGTTTTTATAATAGCAATGATCATCTTCTGCAATTATATTATTTCTGTGTAGGTTTGGGTATTTTTTATTTATCTACTTTATTTTCATCTTCCACCATGAAAATATAAGATTGAAATGGCAGAGTAATGATGTGGTTTGTCTTGTACGTTATATCAACAGAACTTTGACACTGCTGACAGACAGTTGATGCGCATTAAATATTTGATGAATAAGTGGATGAATAAATGAATGGAAATAGAGCAATAGGGTTAGCTCTAGGGTAGTGTGGTATCATGCAAGTGGGTGTGTAAGTTGGGAGAGACTTGAGCATGTTTAAATATACTGGGGAATTATGTGGTTGGAACAATAAATTAAATACTGAGATACTCAAGCAAGATGCCATGGGACCTAATACAAGAGATAAGACTATGTGATTCACATTAAACACTCATGTAGCACGTTATACGAGAGCTTCAGGCTTTCTATATAATTATTTAGCACTGAAGGTGGTGCTTAAGAAAATTGAGGAACTAAAGACTCCATTGTGTCACCTGGATCTATAGAAATAATTTAAAACCTTATCTAGTTTTCTTTTTTTTTCCTCCTGTCATAAGCTTGTTAAGAGATTCCTCCATAGAAACTTTTTTTGGTAAAATAATAACTGCTGTTCAGTGCATCATTTCTAACAGTGTGATGTTAGCTACAAATATTTAGGTAGCACATGCCTTCAAAGTAGGAGCTTGCGGGCTGGGTGCGGTGGCTCACACCTGTAATCCCAGCACTTTGGGAGGCTGAGGCGGGTGGATCACAAGGTCAGGAGATCGAGACCATCCTGGCTAACACGGTGCAACCCCGTCTCTACTAAAAATACAAAAAATTAGCCAAGCATGGTGGCGGGCGCATGTAGTCTCTGCTACTCGGGAGGCTGAGGCAGGAGAATGGGATGAACCTGGGAGGCGGAGCTTGCAGTGAGCCGAGATTGCGCCACTGCACTCCAGCCTGGGGGACAGAGCGAGACTCCATCTCAAAAAAAAAAAAAAAAAAAAATAGGTGCTTGCGATAACCTGGCGTGCTGTTCTTACTGATGCTTACATTTTGGTAGCTCACCTCTCCTACAGGAACTGTGTTCTCAGACATCTCATGGGGAGTATGTCATCAGCACAGCTTCATTGGTAGAGTTTACTAAAAACACAAGTTATCTGTATTTTCCTTATAAAGGCCTTCGTATAGTGTCCAATATTTTCCAACCAGATGTACAGTGAAAATGATTGATGCTCAAATATATTTTCATGGTGGATGCAACAACTGTTGAGCAAAAAAATTAACATTTATTGCAGACACTAGGAAGTGTCAAACAATATTAATGTCATTAAATCAATAGATGGGCACAGAACAATGGAAACAAGGTCATGGATTAACAGATGGCAGTGTAATGGAATCAGTCTTTTACTGATTTAACCAATCTCCTCTTATTTCTAATATCCCTTCCATCATGATGAGTTCACTTTGGGATGATGTGTATCTAATTGAATCTCCTCCTCAACAGCTGCTGAGAATTGAGTGTTGATGATAATTATCCATATGATTTTTCATCAGACACTTTTCACAGATTTAAGTGGAATGATAACTCTATGGGAAATTGATAGGACAGCCAGAGTTATGTAAATTTTGGAAAAAAAATTAATCAACAGCTAATACAAATATTATGTCTAAAGGCTAACAACTGGATGATCATAATAACTCAACGGCCAGTAAATAAACTAGGGAAACCCAAGCCAGAATTAGAAGTAAAAATTGGCCATTATATAATTATGACCAGTAAGTTCTTTCTTAATCAGCAAGGGGTACAGCTGTGTGTTTATTTCAAAGTAATTTTTTCTTTGCAGTTACAATGTTGAATGAAAGGCCAAAACAATTCCTTCCTTAACCCTTTCCTTTCAGATGTGAAAAATTAATTCTGAGTACCCTTAGTAACTTTGAATATGCTTTTTATACCTTTAAAGATAAAAATAAAGTCATCATTTTTTCATTGACTGTAACTGTTAATACTATATTCATGCTACTGTAGCTTTAACTGATGACTCATTTTTAGAACATACTACATTGATCTATGGCAAATGCTTTTAAAATTCCTCAGAAGCTAATCATTTATGTTGAAAACTCACAAAACCGCACATAATATAATAGATAAAGGGAGGGCATAATGAAGTTTTCATTTGGCTTATCTGGGTTTTGAGATTTACCCCCTATGAGGGTATGAATGTGAGCCTATGAATAAGTAGGTGAGCTTCCAGTGCTCAAAGGTTTAAGGTAGAGTGTATTTATTTTTAATCTTTGTGAATTTTCTATAGAGCAGAGCTGTTTCCAGCAAATTAAGCCATATTTACTTCTACTACAATATTGTAGAATGTAATTGTTCCCTTTACTATATGTATATATTTTTTTCTTTTTTATGTATTTATTTTATTTATTTATTTTTTTTGAAAATGAATCTTGCTTGGTCACCCAAGCTGGAGTGCAGTGGTGTGATCTTGGCTCACTGCAAACTCCACCCCCTGGGTTCAAGCGATTCTCCTGCCTCAGCCTCCGAGTAGCTGAGATTACAGGCACATGTCACCACGCCAACTAATTTTGTATCTTTAGTAGAGATGGGGTTTCGTCATGTTGGCCAGGCTGGTATCGAACTCTTGACCTCAGGTGATCCACCTGCTTCAGCGTCCCAAAGTGCTGGGATTACAGACATGAGCCACCGCACCTGGCCCCCTTTACTATATTTAAAGATGACATTGTCATGTGATGTGTATGATGAAAACTATATCATTGAACTCTATTCTCATATGAAAGGACATCTGATTTTCTAGAAGATTTATCTGCCCCTGGTATCTTCCTGTGTGGATAATACAAACCAAATTAAAATGAAATCTGCTTTTTTTTTCTGTTCCTTATTGAGATTGAATTCAGAATTCCAAACAGGTTTGCTATTCATTTTCATCTTGACAAAATCAAAACCTAAATATTCTATGTGTCACCTACTGTGATGGGAAAGATAAAACTAATTATTTAATTATCAAACATGAGTAGGTGAATTATTTTTATTAATCAACATTACATAAACGTGTTTTGAGAATAAAATTTTGTATCCTCATTTTTTAACCAAAGACATAAAATATAACTGCCATTCTGTAGCCAAATCAATGATATATACACCCAGATTGACCTTTAAGAGTTTAAAAATAGGCCAGGTGCTGTGGCTCATGCCTGTAATCCCAGCACTTTGGGAGGCCGAGGCGGGCGGATCACGAGGTCAGGAGATCGAGACCATCCTAGCTAACACGGTGAAACCCCGTCTCCACTAAAAATACAAAAAATTAGCCGGGCGAGGTGGCGGGCACCTGTAGTCCCAGCTACTCAGAGAGGCTGAGGCAGGAGAATGGCGTGAACCACGGGGGGTGGAGCCTGCAGTGAGCCAAGATCGCGCCACTGCACTCCAGCCTGGGTGAAAGAGCCAGACTCCGTCTCAAAAAAAAAAAAAAAAGAGTTTTTAAAAAAATGTACACTGCATGGTCAAATGGATTTGGAGATACATAGACTAGTAGGTGAAGTGCTAGGGCTTTATGAAACCTTTTTTGAGGGCCGGTGCAGTGGCTCAAGACTATAATCCCAGCAGTTTGGGAGGCCCAAGCAGGCAGACCACTTGAAGTGAGAAGTTTGAGACTAGCTTGGCCAAGATGACAAAACATCTTTACTAAAAATACAAAATTAGCCAGGCATGGTGGTGCACACCTGTCATCCCAGCTATTTGGGAGGCTGAGGCATGAGAATCACTTGAACACGGGAAGTAGAGACTGCAGTCTGCTGAGATTGTGCCACTGCACTGCAGCCTGGGCAACAGAGTGACACTCCATCTCAAAAAAAAAAAAAAAAGTTTTTTTTTTTTTTTTGAGTTGGTGATACATGTTAATAAATTAATCCAGAGATTTAAAAACCAGTTTTACTTTCCATGTTAAAAAAAATCAGCATACTTTCCAACTATAACCTAAAAATCTACAAATAACTTTCCAAATTCTCAGTAAAGGAAGTATTGCAATCCACAGGAGATTATTGCTTTGTTCTAAAGACAGTTGAAACATTTTCGAATCTCTGACATTTTTTATATCACCCTTTGCGGGGTGGGGTTCACGGAACATTTTTTTTCCTGATCATATGACATTGCCTACATAATTTTGTGATTAAATGACTTTGGAAAATCAGGATTGAGACGAGTAAACAGTCCTATCAGAACTAAATATGTTAATGTATGGAGTCTCCAAGGGGTGTGATATGCAGCATTAACTCTTAAATGTAGATAATCATGGGACTTTTAAAAGCAGACACACTTTGTGAATTACTACTTTAAATATTGGTAGTAATACATTGCTTAATCGAACTTAAATTT
>NW_026652285.1:41185588-41205157 GCF_009828535.3 Hylobates moloch
TGGCTTAATTTTCTTGGCTTCATTATTTTAAGCAATTTTTGCAGTGTTGAAAAATTTGCAAGTAAGTTTTCAGAAACAGTTAACTTCAAAATCCTAACATGCTATACATGAAGAGAGTGAAAACATGGATGGAAAGAAATAATCAGTTTATTTACATTTTCTGTTTATATGATAAGTAGTAATTTAGCTGAGGTTGACAATTCATTTAAATGAGATAAAAGTCATTTACACTGTCTCTGTGGCTGTTTTCACAATACAAAGGGATGCAAAGGTAGGGTGGTACCGAGCAAACAATGGGCTTGCTGCCTAATGTACATGGAGGCCAAGACCATGGCACTGGCTTTTGAGGAAAAAAAAGCTTCATTGCAAGTGGACTGGCAAGGAGACAGGAGGAAGTGCTCCAATATATCATCCCCACCTGGCGTTTGGGTCGGGTTTTATAAGCATAGGGTAATGAGGTATGATCTGATTGAATTCTGCAATGAGATGATGCCAGGAGGCATGATCTGATTCGATCCCACAATGGGCTGATGCCAGAGCTCAATTTGATTGGATCCTGGATCCTTCCATACTGTGTCTGGTTTTTTTTTTTTTGAGATGGAGTCTTGCTCTGTCACCCCGGCTGGAGTGCAGTGGCGCAATCTCGGCTCACTGCAAGCTCCGCCTCCCGGGTTCACGCCATTCTCCTGCCTCAGCCTCTCCGAGTAGCTGGGACTAAAGGCGCCTGCCACCACGCCCGGCTAATTTTTTTTTTTTTTTGTATTTTTAGTAGAGATGGGGTTTCACCGTGGTCTCGATCTCCTGACCTCGTGATCTGCCCGCCTCCGCCTCCCAAAGTGCTGGGATTAAAAGCGTGAGCCACCGCGCCCAGCCGCGTCTGCTTCTTAATTCAGTCCCTGCTCCTTGGTCTTCTCCTTGGTCTGGGCACTTCTGTTCCCCTTGTGGTTGCATACTTGGTTCATCTGGGCATGCTCAGTTTACAGGACCTTCAACCTGAGGGCTCAGACCAACTCATAACTTTGTTGGATTAAAGTTTAGCCAGATTTGTCTGGCGCTGTTGCAGGTAGAGCCGTTGTGACAGAGACTATGTAGCCCTCAAAGCTGAACATATTTACAGTGGTGCACCCTTATCCACAGGGGATTCCTTCCAAGATCCTCAGTGGACACCTGAAATCTTCAGTAGTACAGGACACTATACATACTGTGTTTCCTTTACATACATACTTATAATAAGGTTTATAAATTAGGCACGATAAGAGATCAACAACAATAGCTACTAATAAAATACAACAATTCTAACAACAAGCCAACATCACTATTCTTGTGCTTTGGTGCCATTATTAAGTAAAATGAGGGCTCCTTAAACACAGCACTGTGATACCTCAACAGTCAATCTGATAACTCAGAAGGCTACTAAGTGACTAACGGGCAGGTAGCATATAAGGCATGGATATGCTAGACAAAGTGGTGATTCATGTTCTAGGAAGGACACTACTCAAAACAGCGTGTAATCTAAAACTTATACATTATTTATTTCTAGAATTTGCCATTTAATATTTTCAGACCACAGTTGACCACATTTAACTGAAACCACAGAAAGTGAAACCATGGATAAGGGGAATTACTCTATACCATATCATCTATCATCTTACAGAAAATGTTCACTGACCCCTTTTGTAGACTAGAGTCAAAGATTTATCACTATGTGAAACAGGATAATTTTTAAAAGTGTAAGTTCCAGTTTACACTTTTAAGTTCCAAGTTCCCTCTATGACTGATCATCTGACTTTGCATGAGTCACACAAGCTCTGAGTCCAGCTGTCCTCAGCCACTGAGACGCAGATACTAACAAGCACCTCTATTCAGTTCTCAATCTGTCAAGTGTGCAGTGAGCATCTAAGTTCAAGAATACATCTCAATGATCACAACAGCTGGTGCTGAGAATACCATCAAAATATAAATAATGGCCTTGACAACGTAACTGAGAAGACTAGTATATTTGAAACATGGGAGGCAAACTCAAGACAGAACATAAATACATTTAATTACTAAGTCATGTAGTAAATTTTGGTATATCCATATAGTGGAATATTTTAGCAGGCATTAAAAATGATATTTTTTGGCCGGGCGCAGAGGCTCATGCATGTAATCCCAGCACTTTGGGAGGCTGAGGTGGGCAGATCATGAGGTCAGGAGATCGAGACCATCCTGGCTAACACGGGGAAAACCTGGCTCTACTAAAAATACAAAAAATTAGCCGGGCGTGGTGGTGGGCGCCTGTAGTCCCGCTACTCGGGAGGCTGAGGCAGGAGAATGGCATGAACCCAGGAGGTGGAGCCTGCAGTAAGCCGAGATCGCGCCACTGCACTCCAGCCTGGGCGACAGTGCCAGACTCCGTCTCAAAAAAAAAAAAAAAAAAAGATATTTTTCAAAGAAATAAGTTTATGGTGGTTTGGTTTTAACTGAGATACATAAATACTGCTTCAATTTCTGTAATGGCTGTGAGATGTTCCTGTTTTAAGTCCCTTCTTGGGAAACTATTTCTGTTTGCAGATGACATAATCCTGTATCTAGAAAACGCCATCATCTCAGCCCAAAAGCTTCTTAAACTGACAAGCAACTTCAGCGAAGTCTCAGGATATAAAATTGATGTGCAAAAATTACTAGCATTACTATACACCAACAACAGGCAAGCCAAGAGCCAAATCATGAATGAACTCCCATTCACAATTGCCACAAAAGAATAAAATACCTAGGAATACAGCTAATCAGGGAGCTGAAAGACCTCTACAAAGAGAACTACAAAACACTGCTCAAATAAATCAGAGATGACACTAAAAATGAAAAAACGTTTCATTCCCATGGATAAGAAAAAAACAATATCATGAAAATGGCCATACTACCCAAAACAATTTATAGATTCAATGCTATTCCCATTAAACTATCATTGACATTCTTCACAGAATTAAAAAAACTATTTTAAAATTCACATAGAACCAAAAAAAAAGCCCAAATAGCCACAACAATCCTGAGTAAAAAATACAAAGCTGGAGGCATCACAGTACCTGACTTCAAACTATACTACAAGGCTACAGTAACCAAAACAACATGGTACTGGTACAAGAACAGACACACATAGACCAAGGGAACAGAAACGATAACCCAGAACTAAGACCACAGACTTACAGCCATCTAATCTTCAACAAACCTGACAAAAACAAGCAATGGGGAAAGGATTGCCTATTTAATAAATGGTGCTGGGAGAACTCTGGCTAGCCATATGCACAAAATTGACCATATAGAAAAATAAATTATAAAAAACCTAAAAGAAAACCTAGTCACTACCATTCAGGACACAGGCATGGGCAAATATTTCATGATGAAGATGCCAAAAGCAATTGCAACAAAAGCAAAAATTGACAAATGGGATCTAATTAAACTAAAGAGCTTCTGTACAGCAAAAGAAACTATCATCAGAGTGAACAGACAAGCTATAGAATGGGAGAAAAATTTTGCAATCTACCCATCTGACAAAGGTCTAATATCCAGCATCTACAGGGAACTTAAACAAATTTACAAGAAAAAAGAAACAATCTCATTAAAAAGTGGACATTCTTTTTTCTCTAGGAATCTCTGATTTCTCTCTGGCACTTTCAAGAATTTGTATTTTTCTTTGTCATCTGATGATTCATTAAAATGTATCAAGGCATTGGAGATTTTTTTTTCATACTGTTTGTAGATTTTTTTGCTTTCCTTCCTAAATTCATATTCTTAGCCTATTGTGACTCAGCTATATGCAAGAAGTCTGGCTCAGCCTTCCCAACATTTTATGTGTCCAATGCCTACATTTACTGTCCCCTGAGTAGTTGTTAATACCCCAAACTCTGGGTAACCCATGTCAGTCTCTGTTCCCCAGGCAACTCTAGCTCCTGTGCTGCTTTCATCTATTTCTGGATTGCCATCAGGGTGTCCTTGAGGGCTTCACATTTACTTAAAGGTGGACTTGATATAATTTTCTGATATTTTGTAGAGCTACAATGCTTTTTAGGAAACCCAGTTTGGCCAGCTGACAGAAATGGAAGTCCAACTTGGGTGGGATAACTATTATTGTCAATCATTTTATATAGAATGAAACAGTGGTGCAGAGACATGACATTGAATTATGCAAGGTCAAAGTGCCAACATATTTCAGATGTGGAACTTAAAGTCAAAAAATCTGAAACCAACGTTAATGTGTTCCTCCATACTTCAGTGAATACAATTACTGACAGCAAGGTGAGTAACCTAAAGCAAAAACAAGGGATTACTTTACTCCTTATGTTTAGTCCTATTCCATAACGTAGTTTGTGTTTTTGGAAATATAAACTTCGTCTTTTTAACTACTTGCCACATGGTAAAACTGACAATCATGGAATATGTCATGTTTTCCTGTGACTTAGAATGTCTGGTGGGGCATCACTTCACTCTTCTGGAGAGAACATGTATGACAGTTTGAAACATTCAAAATGTGCTGTTCTTTGCAGTGAGGAAGGAACTTCAGGGCGGGACAGAAAGAAATCAGTCACATTTCAGATATTGGTGTTAGGAGGAGTTATTTAGAGACAGGACATACTTCCTGGCTCTGTTGAAATCACATAGTGTAAGAAGCTGCCTATTTCACTAATATATAGAAAGCCAGCCTTCCTTTACAACTAGAGGCTACATTCTCCCTGATTATGCTTTATTTTTAAAAAGTGAACTTGAGGAGAGAGACTCAGGCCTGTATCACACACTTTCCTTAGTTTTTGTTTTGTCAGAAGCATATTATTAACAAATACTCTCTTTCAAAAAGACAAGATACAAACAAGAGTAGAAAAAAATCCATTATCTTATCTCATGATGGTTAGATTATTTAAGAGTTGACAGGCATGAGGTGATTGCTATGTCATTTGCATAAATTCAATGACTTTTATTTATTTATTTATTATTTATTTATTTATTTTTTGAGATGGAGTCTTGCTCTGTCACCTAGGCTGGAGTGCAGTGGCGCGATCTCGGCTCACTGCAAGCTCTGCCTACTGGGTTCATGCCATTCTCCTGCCTCAGTCTCCTGAGTAGCTGGGACTACAGGTGCCCGCCACCACGCCTGGCTAATTTTTTGTATTTTCAGTAGAGATGGAGTTTCGTCCTATTAGCCAGGATGGTCTTGATCTCCTGACCTTGTGATCTGCTTGCCTCAGACTCCCAAAGTGCTGGGATTACAGGTGTGAGCCACCGCTCTTGGCCAAATTTGAGGACTTTTCTCTCTCAATTGCTTACAATTAAAAATTGTGTAGTAGCAAATGCTCACAGATTTGGGGCTTTCAGAAACGTCTTTTCAAACTAAAAACTTTTAAAATAAATAATATTGCAGATATTAAAATAATCATATTTCTAGATTGCAGAGGAAA
The DNA here is from genome assembly GCF_009828535.3 of Hylobates moloch. NCBI lineage: Eukaryota > Metazoa > Chordata > Mammalia > Primates > Hylobatidae > Hylobates > Hylobates moloch. Next base: position 41,191,018 of record NW_026652285.1, read on the forward strand.
TACAAACTCCCAATTAATCATACCAAATATATTCTACATTCTTTAACTTCTGGTAGAAAAAAAATCAGATTTATACTTTATATCTTCCTGTATTTCAGAAAATAGCAGACAATGAGAGAAGATCATTCTCTAATGAGATATTTGGGATCCAACACAGAATAAATGTCTGTATCTTAATTTTAAATTTTTACTATATAATTATTGATATCTTTTCCTAAAAGGACAAATCCCTTACTCTAATTTTTGAGGTTGATATTTAGAATAATTGCTAAACTAAATAGTAGACTTGAAAAAGCTTCGCTTATAAAATTCTTACAGATTTATTTTATTTTACAGCAGTGATAATGGTAATTAACAAAAATTCTTAACTTTAATAAATTCATTTTGGTAGATTTTGGCACATAAATGAGACAGCAGTATCTTCTAACTATAACAAATTATTTAGCTTAAATAGCCTGTCATATAAAATTCAGTGAAAAACTAAAAAAAAACAAAAAAAACTGAGTCTATTTAAATTATATGTAAAGTTTGTGCACAGTATATGAAACTAAGTTAAGTAGGCTTACAAAATAACACTTCATATAGTATTTTGGGGAAACACTTTCTCCAAGAGGAGAAAAAATAGCCAAATAGGAAAAAGAGTGTGAGGTTTTAATCAAGTGTGTCTCTTCCCTTGGCTTGTATGGGAAGATTGTAGATGGGAATACTAGGATCAGGTTTAGAATATTGATCTGATGTCAATGACCTAAGTCAGCATAGCCAGCAAGGTAATACTTCCGGATAAAGAGAAAAAAAATTCTCCTACATAAGAAAAAACAACAGGCTGCTCTCAAAACCAGTGCTGTAATCACCACTGAGCTAATTAGTAGGATATTTAAGGTTAAGGCACTGTGGAAAGGCCAGAAGAGAAAAAAGTCAATAAAAATGGTCACTGATGACAGAGTTGCAGTGCCTGGCTGAAAGATAGTGCTGAAAATCCCTGAGAGATGAGGATGACTTCAGATAAGAGCGGTCAAGGGAAGATACTCAGTCATTGACAAAGCGCAATGGGAGGGGTCAGTAAAAAGATCAATAATAGAAGGAAACAGCTGCCACATTACTCATTCTTAATGTCAAGGTTGACATTGGATCAATGGAGTTGGCCTTTTTTTTTTTTTACAATAGTTTACTGCAGAAACCTCTAAACGGAGCTTGTACATGAAGAACTGAAGTGAGAAGCCTGGCCATTTGTATACCTTTTAGTAATAGAGACTGAGTATTAAAACAGACAGTGGCCAAACCACATACGACAATGGAACTCTGACCCACAACCACTGCAGCAACCAGCTTGGGAAGGCAAACCACAATCTCTGCAGCAGCCAGTTCAGGAATGCAGTAGCAATTTGCAGAAAACAATCAGAGGTTGGTCAATGCCTGCCAATTTCTCTAAGATTGCCCTGCTTCTAGTTTAGCACTAATTAAAGAAAGCCAAATACTCTCTCCAAACCTATCCCATCAGATGCGGTGCTTCTCCTTAGCCTCCCTCCAGCATCTCCATGCCCATAGCCTCCTACCTCAAAGCCTTGCCCCTTTTCACTATAAGGCTTTCCCATTCTCCCAGCCTTTGAGTCTCTGCCAAACATAAATGATAGTGACTGCCTCCCTTTCTCTAGCAAGCAAGAAATAAATAGCTTCTGTTCTCATTAAGTTGTCTCGTTTATTTCTGTAATTTTCTGGGTTTTTAATTTTTTTTGAGACTGAATCTTGCCCTGTCGCCCAGACTGGAGTATAGTGGAGCAATCTGGGCTCACTGCAATCTCTGCCTCCCAGGTTCAAGAGAGTCTCCTGCCTCAGCCTCCCGAGTAGCTGAGACTACAGGCATGTGCTGCCACACCTGTCTAATTTTTGTATTTTTTGTAGATATAGAGTTTCACCATGTTGGCCAGGCTGGTCTCGAACTCCTGACCTCAGGTTATCCACTTGCCTCAGCCTCCCAAAGTGCTGGGTTTACAGGCATGAGCCACCATGCCTGGTCTGTATTTCTGTAATTTTCCTGGAAGCTCCACTGAGACACATTCTTAACTGCTCATCACCATGGACTTTGGACCCTGATCAAGTGCAGTATCTATGGAGGCCTCTTGTGCCTTGCTTCTTGAGGCCTGTCAAGTCTGTGTTGACACAGTGTCTGTGAGAGAACAGAGTTGGGCTTCAACTCTGTTCTCTTTGTATTGAGATCCTTGGTTATTGACTCTCAGCTTGGTACTCAGCTTTTGCTACCAATTCCCATTTGTTTGGCAACCTTGGAAAAATAATGCCATTTCTTTTCATTCCTTTTTGTTCTTCTTTGTGTTTCTGTTTTGTGAGATATGTCTAAAGTGTTGTCTGTTATCAGAAGGAGAATCAGTGCAGAACACAGGCACTGCTCCTCTAGGAGTGCCTCAGCTTGCTCCACAACTGGTGAGCTGCAATTCTTACCAAACCAGCATCCATCTGGACAAACTTTCCTAAACTTTCCTGTCGGTCACCAATAAAATGGGATAAGGTTCTTCATCTATCTTTTTTTTTTTTTTTTTTTTTTGGTCCTGAAAGGTTGGATTTAATCCAGAGGGAACATTCTGTTTTTCCATCTGCCTATGGGCACAAGTTGTCAAGACTGCATTTGGAGGCTGTCAACTATCAGGTTAGGGGCCTAAGTCATAAAGTTCACAAATACTACTTTCAACTGACTGTTGCCGGCTTTCATGGAATTTTCTGAGTGTAAATCCTCTTTTCCTTTTTTTTTCCTCCAGGAAAACCTCCCATTTCTTATATGTACCCTTGCTATGATCCTAGCACTTGCACCCATCTCTATACCCAGGATAATTTAGGCCTTCAGTGGCCACTCTGGAGAACACTGGACTTGAACAAAATTGTTCATTTGAAAAACACCTTAGAAAAGGAAGAGAATAACATTTCTCAGGGCCAATGGACAGCAGTGTTTGCTTGGTACACAAGTTTTCAAATGAAATTCTGATTCAGACATTGCCCCACTTAGATATTTTTTGACCAGAGCTAATGAACAATATGACAAACTTAAAAACAAACTAACTCATTTGCCCAGCAAATCTTCCCCCAGCTTCTCCTCCAGTTGACTTCAGCTTGGCAACTCTTCCTCATCCCCTCATCCTCCTTTCACACCATGTTGACTCCTCGCTCTTCTTCCAGACCCCCTACCCTCTCCCAGTGACTCTCTTAAGATCCCGGAATGTCATTTACCTCTAAAGTTCCATCTCTTCAATGACCCAAACACGCAAGCAGCTGTAGAATTTAAACCTTGAACGTGAGCTGAATTAAAAGCTGTGATTACGCATTTCCCAAAGGAGTTCAGAATTCTAAATTCTTTTAGGTGTACACAACTCAGGGTTACCTGAACTATATCAATTTGTATTTATGTTTGTAGATCCTCAGACATCAAATCCTGATGGCAAAAGCCAGTTGGACTCACCAGGACAGAGATCTATAGCATCTTTCTTTCCACAATAAGCCTGAGGGCCCAAAAGAGGCTCAAAAAGTAGGGCAATGTATCCTAAAAGCCTTACTTGAAACATTTCTAGTAAAAATAAAATGGATCATAATTTAATCATGTAAATAAAGAAAAGAAGAAATTATAGGAGATTTTCAGAATAAACTAGAAAACTCCTTTCAACCACATTCGAATGTTAAAGTAGTATCAGTGTAATAATGGCTCTTTTATCTACTTTGTTAATGGAATTAAACCTGAAATTGGAGACAACAATTAGATCAAAACTAGAATGGGAAATAGCCACTTCACCTGAACTTCAACACCTGGCTGACATTTTTGCAGAGCCCTAGAACAATAACAAGACAGGATCCAGCATAACCTTATGGCCCTGCAGATCAAACAGTTGAGTGGACGACGCATAGAAGAGGACACCTGCAGATACTGAAAACAGAAGGGACACCTGAAAAATGATTTTCCAGTAAAAATAAGACCAAAAGACCCCTTAATTTAGATCAATGAAGGTACCCAATATCCTGATTTAAAATTTAACATTCAAGGTGAATTAACTATAAATATAGGTGGCCAACCTCAGCAATTCCTGGCAATATGGGCACTACTCTTTCTTTTCTTTCTTTCTTTTTTTGTTTTGAGACAGTCTTACTCTGTCACTGAGGCTGCAGTGCACTGGCGCAATCTCGGTTCACTGCAACCGCTTCCTGGGTTCAAGCGATTCTCCTGCCTCAGCCTCCTGAGTAACTGGAACTACAGGCAGACATCATGATAGCCTGCATTTTTTTTTTTTTTTTTTTTGTATATTTAGTAGAGACGGGGATTCGCCATGTTGGCCAGGCTGCTCTAGAACTCCTGACCTCAGTGATCTGCCTGCCTTGGCCTCCCAAAGTGCTGGGATTACAGGCGTGAGCCACCATGCCCAGCCAGGCACTAACTCTTTCTACATTAAACCCTGGCAATTTTGCTCAACCTTTTCCTCATAGGAAGCAAGTAGCAGGTATCTCAAATAACCCACAGATTCCTTCTATCTCCTACTGTAACTACAACCTTTGGGTACTTGACTTAAAAACATTTCTCCCTGCTCTATTATAACACTCTTGCAAATTTAATAGGGAGTAACTTAATTTTCAAATAGAATTATAATACTAAATGCATCAGCTGGGCATGGTGGCTCACGTCTGTAATCCTAGCACTTTGGGAGGCTGAGGTGGGTGGACTACTTGAGTTCAGGAGTTCAAGACCAGCCTGGCTAACATGGTGAAACCCAGCCTCTAATAAAAAAAAAAAAGAAATACAAAAATTAGCTGGTGTGGTGGCACATGCTTGTAATCCCAGCTACTTGGGAGGCTAAAATGGGAGGATCACCTGAACCTGGGATGCAGAGGTTGCAGTGAGCCGAGATCACACCTCTGCACTCCAGCCTGGGTAACAGAGCAACACTCTGTCTCAGAAAAATAATAAATGCACAGCAGAGTCTCCTGAGAGTTCCTCTATTTATATGTCATCTCTGGATATATGTTTGTCTCCTTCATTATATTTGACGTATGCTCCAGATAAAGACCTCAACACTCTATCTAATACTCTATGAACTAAAAAAATCCATTTATATGGGAAATAATTGGAGCAGAACCTAGTCAAGTTCAGAAGTATCCTAGTAAACCATGGTCAAACTTCCCTGATATTCCTTGAAAAACCAGAAGCAAAGGAAGGATTCAAAACTGTAGTTGACGACCTTATATCCAAAGACTTTCTCATACGCTGCAATAGCCCATACACCACACTTGTTCTGCTAGTACACTTTTTTCATGACCTCAGGAAAGATCAACAAAATTGTTTTGCTTTGCTTCCTAGTAGTATCTGTCCTGTCATCAATTCTGCCCAAAGCCACTTGCTTCACCGTATTGAATCTTTCCTGTGCATTTTTCAGTGTGCTTCCAGACCAGAACAGTCAACGACTTTGCCTTCATCTGGAGAGGACAACAAATATACCTGGATAGTCATACCCCAGAGGCTCACTAAAGCCCCCTCTTACTTTCCACAAGTCCTCAATCAAGACTTAAAAGATCTAAATTTCACTTGTGATTCAGTTTTGATGCAGTATGTGCAGGATCAGATGATCTCCACTGCTTTCCTCAGAGAACGAGGAAGCTGGTGAGAAGGTGAGAGCAAGTATTTACTTGCTCTCAGCCATAGCAGAAAAAGAACATAATGCTTCAAAAGCTAAATTATAATTTTGTCAAAAGACAGGCTAGTATTTAGGGCATAAGTTATCTTAAGAGGGTGAAACTATTCTGCCTCTATTGGTAGGCAGAACACTATCGAAACTTCACCTCGATGCCTCGCAAAATGACAATTGAGAGGATTTCTAGGTTTAACTGGATATTGTAGACAATGGCTGCGAAATTTTTCTGAGCTTGCGATCTCTTTTTATGAAGTGGCCGAGTCCTTAGTAAGAAACTGTCTTTTGCGGGGGCTCAAATAGAAATTCTGTAACTCAAGAAGGCTCTTCAGTAGCCTCTTCCTTTGGTAGTTAGGCACTCCCTTTCATAATTAGGCACCCCTGACTACAATATGCCATTTTGTCTAATTGTGCATGGACAACTTGTACAAGCGTTTTTGTTTTTAACTCAATGTCATGGAAACCTTCAAAAATTCATCATTTTCCATAGCCTTACCCTTGACCCAGCTGCAAAGGCTTATAGCCCTTGTCTTAAGGCAACAGCTTCCACTGCAACATTTGTTGATGCTTCTTTTAAACTATTTCTAGGCTCCCCACCTAGATTCCCTGGGCAGTGTAGACATAATTACTGATAAAGAGCATGCAATACTTTTCAACCAGCTGATTAACTTCTTATGAGAGTTTTACTCCCTCCCTCTCGCTTTACTATTCAGTGATGCAATTCCTTAAACTGCCACTCTTCTCCCCCTGCCAGAAGAAGGGGACCCTCATGATTGTTATGTCAGTTAGGGGAGCTTCTTTACCTCACTCAGATTGATGAGAGACTGGCTCTCATTGTGACTCCTGATCCAGTGTTATTCACTGGTGGATCATACCTCAAAACTGATATTGAAAATTATCACTAATTTAAGCTCTACTTTAGAATATATTTTCTACCTGAGGTAAAATCAACCCATATAATGGAATTTATTACACTTACTAGAGCTCGTCAATTAGCTGAAGACCATGTAGTAAACATACAGCAGGTATGCTTTTAGAGTGCTACATGAATTTGGGATGCTTTGGAAAAAAAAAAGAAATTCATCATCTCTGCTGGAAACCCCATGAAAATGACTAAGTTAAGGAACTCTACTTTCTAGAGTTGGCTGTTTTAAGGTTGAGGCCCATACAAAGAAAGAAGGTAATAGAAAAACTAAAGAAAAATTCTAACAGAACTTTATGCCAAAAAAAAGCCTTAACTAAGGTTACTGTTTTTGTTTGTTTATTTGGTTGGTTTTTGTTTTTTGAGATGGAGTCTTGCTCTGTCGCCCAGGCTGGAGTGCAGTGGCGCGATCTCAGCTCACTACAAGTTCCGCCTCCCGGGTTCATGCCATTCTCACGCCTGGCCTTTTTTTTTTTTTTAGTAGAGATGGGGTTTCACTGTGTTAGCCAGGATGGTCTCGATCTCCTGACCTCGTGATCCGCCCGCCTCGGCTTCCCAAAGTGCTGGGATTACAGGCGTGAGCCACCGACCCCGGCCTAAAGTTATTGTCTTATGTAAATCTTCAAAGGAGAAGTTTCTAGGGATTCAAATAGGCCATTATAAAATATCAATGGGTCAACCCCAGTTTCCAAGCGAAAGTCTGGAAATTCCACCTCAGACTGGAGCTTCCAAATGAGGCCACCCTTGATTATTCAGGCAGTCTACCTGGGGGAGTTACTGACTCACTGTGTGAATAATCAGAGTGAGAATTGTACAAATAGAAAAAAACTGTAAGAAAACTATCACTAATTGTTTTATCACCAATAACTCTGGCAGAAGTTATTAATGACATTGTCTCTTCCGTATACGAAACATAAATCAGCCCCAGTTCATTGGTACAAGTAATAATAACCACATTTCTCTAGATTTCTTGTTGGCTACTCATGGTAGCTCTGTGTTATTGCTAATACTTCTCACTATATTTGGATCAATGAAACAGGCAAAGTAAAACAGGCCCTACATCTCACAATTCCTTATGGAAAAAAGATAATTGCCATTCTAAGGCAGATCTTCATGGTCTATGTCCTACATGTTCTCTTGGTCTGGGTTGGAAAATTAGAATTTCTGCTTCTGTAACATTTTACAGGGACTAGTGATTATTTTTGTTTTTGAAACCCCACCTTTAAGCCAAAGACAGCCTGACCCCTGAAAACCCAACTGCCAGTTGTAGGTAGAGTCCACAACGGGAGTGAGAACATCTTCTATGCCTTTTAACCAATAGAATGGTGCTTTTTCCAAGACCACCCATGGCCCAATCAGCATGCACTCCTCCATTCTGAGCCCTTACAAATCCTATACTCAGCCACACAGATGGCTGCCAGCTTTCAGGCCCCCTTTCACACAGAAATCTACCCACTTCAGGTCCCCTCTTGTGTTGAGAGCTTTTCTGTCACTCAATAAAATTCTTCTCTGCCTTTCTCACTCTCTGCTGTCCACACACCTTATTCTTGTTGGTTGTGAGAACTCCCCAAGCTGCGGGTGGCAGTAACAAAGGAGCTGTAACGCACCCCTGTTCACTAAGCTGCAGGCAGGAGGAACCAGAGAGAGCTGTAACATTTCCGGGGGGGCTCAGACCTCAGGACTCCTCAAGCAAAAGCTGTAACACCGTTTGGGGCTTCGCAGTTGCTGTCATCTCCAAGTATTCCGGTGCCACCACGTCCCCTTCATCTAGATACCAGCGCCCAATATGGAAGCCAATTGCAGCATGCCCAGTCCAGCTACAAGCTGAGCATGCAGCCACACTGACCCCAGGATCTGGGCCAGTAACGTGAGCCAAGCGCAGCCTGCTGGACCAAGTGGGCAGAGCAACCCGGCAGGCCTGAGAGAGGGCCAGAACAGAAGTCAGTGCAGCCACAGAGATTTCCAGCTGGTGAAGGGGCACTGAAGGAATCCTGTAACACTGTAACCCTCCCTCCCACTCGCCAAGCAACAGGGGAGAAAAAGCCGCTGGGCGCCATTCCACCCTGCACACGGAACTACAAAACATGCAACACTTTGGTCATACCTTCCATGATGCGGGTCCATCACATCCTCTGCCAGGTCTTACATTCTCACTGTGCAGCTGTTCTCACCAGAGAACATTGTCATCCTGTGTCCGGAGTTGGTTCCTACTGGTGGGTTCATGGTCTCACTGACTTCAAGAATGAAGCCACAGACCTTCGCTGTGACTCTTACAGTTCTTAAAGACGGCACGGACCCAAACAGTGAGCAGTAGCAAGGTTTACTGCGAAGAGCAAAGCTTCCATAGTGTGGAAGGGGGAGCAGGTTGCCACTGCTGGCTGGGGTGGCCAGCTTTTATTCCCTTATTGGCCCCTCCCATATTCTGTTCCTGTCCTATCAGGATGCCCTTTTTTCAATCCTCCTGGCAATTGGCTACTTTTAGAATCCTGCTGATTGGTGCATTTTACAGAGTGCTGATTGGTGTGTTTTACAGAGCCCTGATTGGTGCTTTGTACAATCCTCTTGTAAGACAGGAAGGTTCCCCAAGTCCCCACTGGACCCAGGAAGTCCAGCTGGCCTCACCTCTCAGTGCTGACACAACAACAAAAAGTCAAGAAGACCCCATAATATAGTTTACAATGGAGACCACTCAGCAATATCACAGTGGTGAAGATGTGGGTTTCTAGCTGCTCCTGAATTGGTCAATCTCTCGTAAGTAAGAGAATGACCATAATGGGGGGCTGAGAGGATAAATATTCAAATGAATAGTGGTCAGATGATATGACAATAGAATTCTGATTCACAATCTCTGAAGCCACCATTCCAGGAAGCCAAACCACATCATTGGCAGTGATTGGTCCCAAATGGTCAGGATATCATTAATGACTGTTAGCTTCCCTATTTTGCCTAGTTTCCAACTTGGAACCAACCAAATAAAGCAAAATATGTTCCCCAAACCAACCACATAAGATACTCTGCTTCTAGTTAACCTACTTCCAACTTCCCCTTGCCAACTACGTGCAATCAGAGCATACTTGAAGCCTTCCCCACCCTTTCCCTCCCATTTTTTGCTCACTCTAAAGCTTTCCCACTCCCCAACTTTGAATTAATCACCTGTTCTCATGTGGGTAGTCTACCTGTATTTCTACAGTAAGGTGTATGCAAACCTTTTCTAGTCACATTTAAAATGGTGAAAAGCAGCATCATACCAGAAATATTTGATTTTCTACTTTTTGATTAGGCAAGCAGAGAGGGATGATTTCTGAGTCTTACGAAGAGTACATATCACTTCAGAAACATATCAGTGTGGAAGTGATGTCTGCTTTTCTCTATATTATACATAAAACATAGCAAATATCTTAGTTTAATGAGCTGGTGTGTGGGGATATAGAGATGACCAAGCTGAAAGGATTGACAATAAGATAACAACTAGAAACTGAATCCCTGAAGTGACATCTCTGTGCTTGCAGCCTTTTCTCTGAATATAAAATGCACATTTTTACACAACCCCTGGGAAATCTTAGCACTTTATATCACAAGGGTAAGTAAAATGCACATGTTTTTAAAAATCAAGTATTTTAAGGTCTCCAAAATGACAGATCTTTTCCCTCTGTGGGTCATATCATGATTTACCTTGAAAGTGTTTTAAGAATATTCTAGGACACAAAGAGACTAAGGTTATTCAAATGAATTTCAAGTCCCATTAGCTTCTCTTTATTCTCAATGAATTGCAATGGCAACTGTAGTTCCTTACCCTGCTTCCAGCTCTCTGCTGAAGTTGAGGTTTGTGGGGGTTCAATCAGGCTGGTTGGAAAAATATTAATGATAGTTATAGTAATAGCCACAAACTCTCTTGGAAAGCCTGAGAGTTTGCATAGCTTCAGATTGTCTGGCTGAAGGCAGCCAGAGTCTCTTTGCAGGAGCTAGAGAGCTTAAGGCACAAATACAAAATAATGTAGAGTAGTTTATCTAACTAACTTGTTTTCCTGAGACTAACCTTTGATGCACCCTGGGTGCTTAATTGCTTTCTACTCAGGAAGTCCACAATGTCAATTACCCTCTAATGGTGTTTTCCTATGACCTTTGTCAATTAATCTTTACTAAATAAATGCAAGTCTCACTGACTGATTGAGGAGGCAGTTGCAACTGTTCAGGGTACTCTCCAGGGAGTCTGCAAGTGGCTCAGACACTCAGCTGGACTGGCAAAGCAGAATATCTGTGTGTCAGTGTACTTCATTCATCCATCGCTGGGTCAGGGTCTGCAGGTTGGACCCTAGCAGAGGTTCCTCAAAGGGTTCCACATTCTTGATCACCAAAGCTGTTGTGGTTTTCTTGACCATGGAAGTAGATAAGTAGCAGGCCTTTGCCCTAATAGTTGGTCAAGTCCCTGCAGGCACATGGGGACCACTGTTATGGCAAATGCTGGTTGGGGAGAACATATGGATTCTAATCACTTTTAAAAATAGACTTAGGGGGTACAAGTGCAGTTTTGTTACATGGATATATTGTGTGCTGGTGCAGCCTCAGCTTTTAGTGTACCCATCACCCAAATAGTGTACAGTGTACCCTTCAGGTAATTTCTCATCCCTCACTTCCCTCTCACCCTTCCAGTGTCTATTGGAGTCTCCAAAATCTCCAACGAGTGTTCAATGTCTATTCCACTTTTCATGTCCATGTGTGCATATTACTTATCTCCCACTTATAAGTGAGAACATGCAGTCTTTGAATTTCTGTTTCTGAGTTATATCACTTAAGATAATGGCCTCCAGTTCCATCCATATTTCTGCAAAAAATATAATTTCATTCTTTTTTGTGGCTGAGAAGTATTCTGTACTTCCCAAACAGAAATGTTGTACTTATGATAACATCCAGCCACAACTTCTTTTATCTTATTTGGAATTCAAAGGGGGCAAATTTCTTCTTATTATTATAGCAGTATATAAAGCAACCAAGAATAATCTTCAGACCAAAGAAGACTTTTCATGTCCATGAGGATGACACAGAGAGAGACTGGCATAAGATAAACTGAGAAAGACAGAGGAATGGAAGGGTCTAGGGCTTCATAGGTCAGGATAAGCAACTGGAATTTTATTCTGAATGCAATGGGAAATCATTGAAGTGCTTTAGGCAGTGGAGTGACTTTTTTTGTTTCAAGTTTTGAGTGATTGTCCGTCTTCAACACGTAATCCCTCCTATTTACCTTAATACCTCCTTTTTACCAGAATGGTTACAGAGCCAAGTCAAGGGAGGGGTTGGTACCATTAGAATATAAATAACATTTTCTGAATAGACATAGGGCTTTTGTTGCAACACTAAGTTATTATTACACTTCTAGATAAAACAAATGTGATGATTTGTACATGTACATAGAATCTAGGATGAATTGTACTTTGAGTTCTAGATTCAAATTGGGGTGGTAGAAGTGGAATGGAGCCAGGAAATAGTTAAATTCTAGTCTCTGGGGTTCCATTAAGGAGACTAGATCATTCTTATCCTCTTTGGTTATAAAGACCCTAAATTGTCTTTTCCGTGCTTGAACGGGTAATTTTAAATTTTAAGTACATAGAATAAGCAGGCCTTCAGGAATTTATTACTTCACACAGTCCATATGCAGCCCTCTTATTTTGTGCCTTAGCCCCTGTGGACACCTCTTCCCAAAGCACCAGATTGTCCTGCTGTTGTAAGTGTGTACAAGACCCAAGGCTAAAGTACCTTACTGACGCAGCGGGCTGCTGACCTCACCCCTCGTCTTCAAAGCATTTTCAAGTTGGAGCATATTTGTTAAATGAATAAGTATTATCTTTCTTCCTTCTAATTACAAAATGAATAAATGTTACTTTGTAAAAATAATAATTTAAAAATCACTCCTATTTTCATCATTCCCAAATAACAGCCAAAATTTTAGTGCCATCTTCTTTTTAATCTTTCTTGTGCACTCATTTACAGTGTGAGGTACAGGGAAATTTAAGGAGCAAGGAAGAAGTTTAATTTTTTAAAGTCATTTTGGAATTACTAGAAGTATTAAATCCTTAGAGGTTAAGTTCATTTACATTGGGAAAACTCTCTTTTTCTCTGGCATGAACCACTTGGGCAGTCCCTCTCATGATAACAGGTATAAAGCAAGTGCCCAATGCATGGTTCAGGGGATGGTTGTAACTATGTTTGTCTTATCAATGGTCTGATAAGTGAGGTTGCTCCTGCTTCTAGAAGTATCTATTTTTCATTTTCAAATTTATAGAGATATAAAAGAGCCATTTGTGCAGAAGGGAAGTGGCATCCAGACCATTTCTCTTTGAGCTTCAGTGCCATTTAGAACATGTTCGATAAACTAGGGTGTCTCAGACTCACAAGTATTGGGAGAAAAGAGCAACAGTGGCCCATTAAAGGAAACTCAATATAAGTGAAGTGAGGTACTGGCTGGTACTGAACACTTGGGTCACTGCTGATAGGGAGAATGTGTGGCAGATGCTGACTTCTGTATCAGGATTATCAGTGGTGTTTGAAGCGTGTTGAAGTGGATTGCGGTGAATGCTCGTTCAGTCACACCACTCACCCCAGTTAGTTAAGGGCCATAAGAAGGCAGAAAGGCAGGTTCATCCTGAGTCAGGGTTTGTGAGAGTGATGCTGTGCAATGGGCAGAGAGGCTAGGGAAGCACCTATCAAACGATGATGTACTTCAGAGGCGCATATTACATTTGCAGATTTCAAGCTCCATTCATTCCAGATTGAATGGGGCCTAGGAATATGCACTGTAGCAAGTACCCCTGGTAATTCAGAGGCAATAGTTCATGTACCACACTTGGAGAAACACAGTTTTGACTAATGATAGAAGAGAGGAAATAGTAAACAATGGACGATATTCTTCCTAAGCTTGATAAGATGAGAAACGAATACAGCAGGAGCTAATAGATGGGGAGAAAGCCAGGTGGAATGCATGGAATGAATGAGGTTACTGAATATCAGGATGAGGGGAATTTCATCCTGAGGAGAATATGAATAAGAAGCATTTTCAAGCAAGATAAAAATCAGATACGACTTTTCCTACTGAAAAGTCTGAAGTTAAAATAATTAAAACAGTGCTGTTTGTTCAGAAATCGACAAATCAACAATGAAATGAGAGGTCTCAGAATATAGTGTGCACGTATGAACATAATGAAAGGTAAAGGTGACATTATAAATGTGTAGGGTCACAGAATATGAACAAGGTGACATAATAACATACAGAAAGGACATTTTGTCTTTTGTGTCACACTGTGTCTCATCCCCCACAGGAAGTAGGAGCACATGTCCAATGGCATTTAATTAGTAGACATTTTTGAAAACTGAGAGAATATACAACCGCCCAGCAGTCAGAGTACCCCTACCCCTTCTTTATAGAGAGGCGGGAGTGACTGATCCCAGGTACCTCCAGGGAATTGAAGAGCTAATATTTAGTGAGCAATGAGTGTATGATTTTGAAATAGATTTTCAACATCACATCTTGTCACTTTTCAGTGTTTTCTACAGA
>NW_026652285.1:41205377-41243385 GCF_009828535.3 Hylobates moloch
AGTCACTTAATTACACACTTTAAAATGGTGAAAGTGGCAAATTTTATGTTATCCATATTTCACCACAGTAAAAATAAATAAATACATAAATAAATAATTGAACTTTGGGAAAAACAAACAAACAAACCTGGCCTGCATCCAGTCTTTCTTTTCCATAGGATCTATGCAGACTGCCTGAATTTTCATGCTTTCTTTATTGGGGGTCAGGGGGTGCAGTCTTGCTCCGTCATCCAGGCTGGAGTGCAGTGGCATGATCTTGGCTCATTGCAACCTCTGCTTCTGGGGTTCAAGCAATTCTCCTGCCTCAGCCTCTAGAATAGCTGGGATTACAGGCGCCTGCCACCACACCAGGCTCATTTTTGTATTTTTAGTAGAGATGGGGGTTTCACCATGTTGGCCAGGCTGATCTCAAACTCCTGACCTCAAGTGATCCCCCCACCTCGGCCTCCCAAAGTGCTGGGATTACAGGCGTGAGCCACTCTACCCTGTTTGATTTTTCATGCTTTCTTTTGCCCACTTTCAAGTTATTTTCCTCCCAGAGACTGCAAGATAGAGTTCACTTGAATTCTGAAGACATCTTTAACAGATGAGCAAAGTTTCCCTTCATGCTAGGTAACGCTTTGATCTTCAAGGTATTCATGGTTAAAAGAGCATATACACTTCAGAACTAAAATAAGATGAAAACTACTTATTATTTGTTTAATCTTAGCACTAAAAATAGGCCTCTGATATTAGAGACTTCGCAATATGATTTCTTCATTAATCTGAATATATGTGTGCATGTGTCTCTGCATATGTGTCTCAACTTATTGTAGCTTTAAAAAAAATTTAAAATCCCCTTTACTATGAAAACAAGGTTATGCTTCGGTTTTCATAAAAGCCTCTTAAGGTTTAAGCAGAATATTGCATATTTGTAATTTAAAATATTGTCATTAAAAGGTGCATTTGGAAGGCCGGGCGCGGTGGCTCACGCTTGTAATCCCAGCACTTTGGGAGGCCGAGGTGGGCAGATCACGAGGTCAGGAGATCGAGACCACGGTGAAACCCCGTCTCTACTAAAAAAAAAAAATACAAAAAAAAATTAGCCGGGCGTGGTGGCATCGAGGGTGAGGCGGAGAATGGGTGAACCGGAGGAGTTGCAGTGGTCGTGGCCATGATCCAGCCTGGGGACAGAAAAAAAAAAAAATAAGTGCATTTGGTGAGACCTAGAAAATGGTCACTTAAAACTGAAAGTAAATACAATGCTTTGTTGACAGGTAGGAGCTGCTTCCTCTTTCTATCTGCCTCCCACCACGTCCCTTCTCCCAACAACCCCTTAGCTTCTAGCTGAGTAGAAAGGATGTTCTAGCAGCTACTGAGTAGCTCCTGAAGCGCCTGTATGAAGTGCTTGGTCTGTGTTTCTGTTAAAAAATGTCTAACAGAGGTTTAGGTAAAATTTATCCTAAAGGAGTAAGAGGGTAAATTATTTTGTGAATGAGGCTCTGAGCTGACTCACTGTATATATTGTTGTAAAAATGTGTAACTGGAATAATATGTTGTATGGTTGAACTGTAAGTGCTTACAAAGTATTTTTAAAAATCCCTCTAACAGTCAAATGTTATGCTGTAGAAGTGATGTCTTGTTAGTTGCAAGTTAAAAATCTTTATCAGGGTCCTTGGCTGCACATCAGCAGGAATAACTGATAAGCCCCCAAAATTTGAGGGTGTTGCTTTGATTTTCCTTGTAACATTTCTTGAAACAATGTAGGCAGAATCACATCACTGGATCCCCCTGGCAAAGAAAAAACTGTCGCCTTTTACAAAGAACAGTATGTTCCTCATACAGAAGTTGCAGCTTCTGGAAAATTGCTCCATTCGTGGCCAGGCACTGTGGCTCACGCCTGTAATCCCAGCACTTTGGGAGGCCGAGGCGGGCAGATCACGAGGTCAGGAGATCGAGACCATCCTGGTTAACACGGTGAAACCCCGTCTCTACTAAAAATACAAAAAATTAGCCGGGCGCGGTGGTGGGCGCCTGTAGTACCAGCTACTCAGGAGGCTGAAGCAGGAGAATGGCGTGAACCCGGGAGTTGGAGCTTGCAGTGAGCCGAGATCGTGCCACTGCACCCCAGCCTGGGCAACAGAGCAAGACGTCATCTCAAACAAACAAACAAACAAACAAACAAAGAAAAAAGTTGCCCTATTCGTGATGCGGAGTTCTGATGGAGAGATATTTGAAGTTGATATGGAAATTGACAAACAATCGGTGATTATCAAGACCATGTTGGAAGATTTTGAGTGGATGATGAATGATGGAGATAATGACTTAGTTCCTCTACCAAATGTTAATGCAGCAATATTTAAAGTGTCATTCGGTGGTGCACTCACCACAAGGATGACCCTCCTCCTCCCCAGGGTGATGAGAACAAAGAAAGGGGAACAGACCATACTACTGTCTGGGATCAGGAATTCCTTAAAGTTGACCAAGGAGCACTTTTTAAACTTATTCTGGCTGCAGACTACTTAGACATCAAAAGTTTCCTTGATGTTACATACAACACTCTTGCCAATATGATCAAGGGGAAAACTCCTAAGGAAACTGACAAGTCCTTCAATATCAAAATGACTTTATGGAAGAGAAGGAAGCCGAGGTGCACTAAGAGAACTGTGGTGTGATGAGAAGCAAAATGTGTCTGACACTGTAACACTATAAAGACAGTTCCAAACACTAGTTGTACTGCTCTGTTTACAGTTGCTAACGTTAGACAAATCCAGCAGCAAATAAATTCTGTTAGCAGAATATTGTCGTCATTGCATGAGCAATCTGAGTAGTTTCCAAGTGTACGGCTAAGTTTCTTCTAGTATGATTGAAAGTTTCTTTTTTTTCCTCTTAATAAAACTAAACTGTAGGTTCTCTATTTAAAAAAAAAAAAAGAAAGAAAAGAAAAAATTAAAACACTCCCAGTTTGTAGATGACATGATTTTCTGAGTAGAACTAGTGAAGTGGATTCAGCAAGTTTTTAGGATATAAGATCAACACACAAAAACATACTAATGACAGACATGTGGAGATGGACTTTAAAACACAATATGATTTAAAATTATTTCATAGAAAAGGAAATATTTAAGTACAAAATTATGTACAAAGTTTAACAAAATACATAAAAGATCTGTATCTTACAATTTACAAAAGCTGATGAAAGGAATCAAAGAAGACCTAAATAAGTGGATATATATCATGTTCATGAGTTGGAAATTTCAACATATTAAAGATGTCAATACTTCAAAAGTTGACTTATACATTTAGTGCAATTTTTATCAAAGTCCCAACAAAGTGTTTTGTAGACATAAACAAGTTTATTCTAAAATGCATATGGAAAGACACAGGACTGAAAATAGTGAAAACAATTTTCAAAAAGAGTAAAGTGAGAGGAATCCCTGTGCCTGGTGTTGCTATATGTCTACAGAAAACAATGCAATGTATTGCTGGCACAGGCAGAGATGCCTAGAACACAGGAACAGAGTAGAAAATCCAAAAATAGACCCACACAATTATGCCCAATGAATCTGTAAAAACAATTAAATGGAGGAAGGATAACCTTTCAATAACTTGTGTTGGGACAATTATTATGCATCCATGGATAAAATAATGAACTTTACATTCAACCTCACATCTTACCAAAAATGAACTAAAAATGGATCTCAAATTCTCCCTGGCTGGAGTGCAGTGGCGCCATCTTGGCTCACTGCCACCTCTACCTCCCGGGTTCAAGCAATTATCCTGCCTCAGCCTCCCGAGCAGCTGAGATTACCGGCGCCCACCATCACGCCCGGCTAATCTTTGCATCTTTACTAGAGATGGTGTTTCACCATGTTGGCAAGGCTGGTCTTGGTAATTCCTGACCTCAGGTGATCCGCCCTCCTCAGCCTCCCAAAGTGCTAGGATTACAGGTGTGAGCCACCGCACCCGGCCTAAAACTATAAATATTTTAGAAACATAAACATAGGAGAAAGTCTTCAAGACTTAAGACTAGGTGGTGTTTATAAAATAGACGGTGCTTTCATAAAATTATGTGGTTTTTTAAATAAAACTAAACACACATCAATCATACAGCCCAGCAATAAAAGTTTTAGGCATTACAGTATTACAGAGAAATGAACACTTCTGTTCACATGAAAACATGTGTACAGTTGTTCTTAGTGGCTTTATTTGTATTAACCAAAAGCTGGAAATAACCCAAATGTTTTCCTATAGTGAATGGTTAAACAAACTGTGGTAAGCTCATAGAATTATCTTTCCTTTGAGATGCCATTCCTGAAACTATAAAAACTTTTCTGGAGAACCTAAGCCCTTAATAGAAGTCAGCTTTTGCCAGCTGCACCCAGTGGCTCATGCCTGTAATCCCAGCACTTTGGGAGGCCGAGGTGGGCGGATCACCTGAGATTGGGAGTTAGAGTCCAGCCTGACCAACGTGGAGAACCCTGTCTCTACTAAAAATAGAAAATTAGCTGGGCGTGGTGGCCCATGCCTGTAAT
The DNA here is from genome assembly GCF_009828535.3 of Hylobates moloch. Lineage (NCBI taxonomy): Eukaryota > Metazoa > Chordata > Mammalia > Primates > Hylobatidae > Hylobates > Hylobates moloch. The sequence continues at coordinate 41,209,892 of NW_026652285.1, forward strand.
CCCAGCTACTCGGGAGGCCGTGGCAAGAGAATCGTTTGAATCCGGGTGGTGGAGGTTGCTGTGAGCCGAGATCACGCCATTGCACTCCAGCCTGGGTGACTCCAGAACTGGACTCTGTCTCAAAAAAAAAAAGTCAGCTTTTATTATGAGGGGCTCTCCATCTCCAGATGCCTGTAAGGAAATGAGTGAGCTAAGCATCTGGAACACCGTGGGTGTGGGTTTTGGACTGAGTGCCTATGGTGTGTTGGGCCCTGTGTAGGAGTTTCATATATATTATTTTATAACACTATGGCTAGCTCTTATTATCCAAATTTTACAAGTTAGGAAAATAAGGATTAGCATTACTTACTCAAAGAAACAGTGGGTGAGTGGGGGAAATGGAATTCATATCCAGATGTCTCTGAGTACAGAAACCATATTCTCTATACCACACTTTTTTGTCCCTTCATAACTTCATCTGTGTGAGTGGCCAGGAGTAATGGATTATGCAACTGCCTGAAGCGCTCTGGTCTCGCATTCAATGCACAGGATGGGAAACATTCATTTAAAATCTTCCTGCCCATTCCACGGCTGAGTCTCATCTCTAGACAGCAGAAACCCATTTTTAGTGGCTGGTAAGCCACTAAATTTACTTTGTCCTCAAAATGACCATCATTGCATATTTAAGTACATTTTATTTCTAGATTCCTGATTCATTTCAAATCCATGTAAATTGTTAGTTTTTTATGAACAATTAAATTTAGAGTTTACATAAGTCAACAACTTTTCTGTTAGTGAAACTGTGAGGTCCTATCACTCAGTGTGACATCACTGAAAATTAAGGGATTCACAATCTTTGCTCACTTAGGTTCCAAGTCTGGGTCAACTATTTGCTGTATGACGTTGGCAATATTATTTAACCTCTAAGAGAGTTCATCTGTTTATCTATTAAAACAGTGAAATGATATTTATCTGAAAGAATCCAGTATATTAATTTAGAGGTACACCCATTAACAAACACATTACTTTATGTAAATTGGTAATCTATATCTGCTTCTGTTAATTCATTACTTTAAATAACTATGAAGAAAATATTCAGACCCAGGGACACAAAATAAGCACTCAAATAACATCTGTTGAAAAAAATGAATGTCACTTTTGTCAAATTATTTCTAAAAAAAAAAGGTAGCTTATTTAGGAAATCTCAAATCTACATTAAGGACCTTGTATTTTAGCATTTTCACCACTTTTACTGAGAGTCAATAGGGACTATTGCTGATTCTGAAAGGCAGAACATAGATAAGGAGACCCGCAAAATTGGAGTCCGATCTGGGTCACATTTTCAACACTTAAAATTACCGTGTGACTTTGGTGAGTCATTTGAATTCTCCATTCCTGTTCTCTATCTATAAATAGAAATAGTAAAGACATTTATTCTTAAATTAAGTTTCAATTTTTCATCTATAAAATCAAGTGCTAAATATACACATTTAACAATTATAATGCTATAGAGAGATGTTTCTGAAATTTCTATTCCTCTTCCAACTTTGCACCATTTTGCAAACATCCTCATGTTAAAGGTTGCAGTTTCTTCCAATTTCTTACTACCATGGTGTGCTCATAAATGCTTGAAATCCCATTTCAATAGGATTCAGGACAGCGTCAGGTGTTAATCTGACCATTTATTTTTAAGAGTCTATCCTGTTTAAGGCCATGAGATACATTTCTAAGGGTTCTGAACTACACCATTTAAATCTTCTCATATCCTGTTTTTAAAAAAGTGGTAATCTTGGATGAAGCCACTTGATCAATAATTTTTTAAGGTCCTTAATTTTCTCAACTCCAGGACATTTTCCTATCCATTGGACCACTTGAATTTCATCTTTATGTTTTGTAGGTGTTTTTGGTAATTTCCTTTTTATTGCATTCCATGATTTTTAATGTTTCCATTTAGGGAATTGTTCTCAAAGAATTTGAGTTGAAACTGATACTACATATTTATAAAATGTATAAATTATTTACAACTTAGCATTAAAAAATCAAATATGTCCAATTCAAGTAGCTGGTACAGAATCACTTACTTGCTTAAATATGATACATTACAATTATATCATGTTTTAAATCTCTAACAAACATGACTCCATAATATTAGACTACAAGTTTATATAATACAAATGCTTATATGATGGCTGAGAAAACAAAAATTTTCGTTCTTACACTTTTAAAATTGTTATTTTGTCTTCTTCTTTTAATGGAGACTTGTTACAGTTTCACCTGGATGCTCTCATATTCAGGGGAATTGCAGAGTTACAGGGATACTGTACTATGTGCAATTGCCCCATCAATTAAATGCAGGATCATGACAATGAGCAAGTAAGGAGGATCTGATGCCACTCCTTTACAAGAATGCCTTGCTAGAGTTTGGCTGTGTCCCCACTCAAATCTCATCTTGAATTGTAGCTCCCATAATTCCCGCATATTGTGGGAGGGACTCAGCAGGAGATAATTGAATCATGGGGGCGGTTCCCCCCATACTGTTCTTGTGTCAGTGAATAAGTCTCACGAGATCTGATGGTTTTATAAGGGGAAACCCCTTTCACTTGGTTCTCTTTCTCTCTTTGCCTGGGTAAGGCATCCTTTGCTCTTCCGCCATAATTCTGAGGTCTCCTCAGCCATGTGGAACTGTGGGTCAATTAAACCTCTTTCCTTTATGAATTACCCAGTCTCGGGTATGTCTTTATCAGCAGTGTGAAAACAGACTAATATACTCCTCCATGGGGAGAAAAGGTTTGAGGGTCTTTGGAGAACAGGGTATGAGAGGAGGATACCGATCAAGGGGGTACCAATGCCTGCATCTGGAGGCAAATCTCACAGGCATTTATCACAGTCAGACAGTTGATTACATTGTATTATTTTAAATGTAAGCAGTTGACAATTACGCCAACTAGAAGCTACTGCTTCTTTTAGAAGTAGGTAATAAATGATTAACTGTGAAGTAACGTACTGTTCGGAAGCAGAGCAGGTGTACATAAACCTAAACACTAAGAGCTGGGTCTCCAATACTAAAAGAACACTACTTTGGCACTCCCTGAGAGAGGGAGCACTATTAATAATGTGGAAACATTTTTGCTAAAAGAGAAGGATTAACATTCATGCCATCGTCCAAATTGTTCTTCTTAAGAGATTGTATATTTATATTATAAAATATGTCCTATTTCTGATTTTATTAATTTATTTCATTCATTAAAGATATATCAGCAAGTGGCAGACTAGGAAGCTGAAGGGCCATATTTTCCCATAAAAATGTCAAATAAAAAATATATAGACCAAAGTCACTTTGTAAGAACTCTTAAAATTAGCTAAGAAACAAAGCAAATGCTTAACTGAAAAAAAGGCCACACTGGAAGCAGTATGAAATTTCATGGCATTTTTCTTGCCCTTAACCCACCTCCTCTTCCACGTAGTGTGATAGGATCAGGAGGAATTTGCCCAATCCAAGTTCCAGCCTCAAGCTGGAAGAAGAAGAGAGGAGCTTATCTGGAGATTGACTGGAAGACTATTTCTATCTTGCCTGATTTAAAAAGCTGATGGAAATGGTGGCATAGTTTGAACAGCAGGTTCAAGGTCATTTAAAACAGACAGGCACCATGGTGACTAAGAGCCACAAGCAGTCAGAAGACCCCCGGTGGCACAGATTATAGACAAAGGAATACAATAAAAATTCCCTGACCTCTAAGAAGCAGCAGCAATATGCCTCTTGGGGAAATTAAGACAGTTAAAGCAGCCTTGTATATGGGGAACTGGAACAAAAGCATACACACAAGGCAAGGAAAGACACATCTCCAGTAAAGGTATGAAAGGAGCTTGTACCTTTATGCCAGGATGATTAGTAAAGGTCTTCCCCTGCACAGAGCCAGTCCACAAAAAGCTAGGAGACAAAGCTACTTTTTTCAAATGCTCAATTTTCAACAAAAGATCACAAGACATACAAAGGAACAGGAAAACATAGCCCCTTCAAAGGAACAAAATAAATCTCCAGTAACTGATCTTGAAGAACAGCAGAGCTTGGGCTTATTTGATAAAGATGTTCAAACAATAAAGATGTCTAAAGTATGCTAAATGAGCTGAAGGAGAACATGAACAGACATACAAGCAAACTCAGGAAGATATTTTTATGAACAACACGAGAATATTAACAAAGAGATAATTTTAAAATCACAGAAAACAAATATTCTGAACCTGAGAAACAGAATAACTCAGTTGAAAAATTTACTATAGGGAGACTTGATCAGGCAGAAGAAAGAATCAGTAAACTTAAAGATATTTGTCATTGTTGAATCTGAGGAGCAAAAAGAAAAAAGAATGAGTAAAAGTGAACACAGCTTAAGGGACATATGGGACATTGTCCAGTGAACCATACGCATTATGGAATTACCATAAGAAGAAGAGATAAAGAGACAGGGAGCTTATCTGAGGAAACAATGGATGAAAAGTTCCCAAGTATGAGGAAAGAAATGAATACACAGGCTGGGCACAGTGGTTCATGCCTGTAATCCCAGCACTTTGGAAGGCCAAGGCAGGTGGATCACCTGAGGTCAGGAGTTCGAGATCAGCCTGGTCAACATGGTGAAACCCCGTCTCTACTAAAAATACAAAAAAAAGTTAGCTGTGTGTGGTGGTGTGTGCCTGTAGTCCCAGCTACTCGAGAGGCTGAAGCACAAGAGTCGTTTGAACCTGGCAGTCAGGGGTTGCAGTGAGTCGAGATCACACCACTGCACTCCAGCCTGGGTGACAGAGTGAGACTATCTCAAAAAAAAAATATGAATATACAAATACAAGAAGCTCAGTGAATTTTAAATCGGATGGATCCACAAAAATCCACACTAAGACATAGTATAATCAAATTGTCAAAAGTCAAAGAGAATCTCGAAAGCAGCAAGAGATAGGTGACTTAGTATGTACAAGAAAATCTATAATATTAACAGTGAATTTCTCATCAGAAAATTTGCAGGCCAAAAGGCAGTGGGATGATATATTTAACTGATTTTTTAAAATCCTATCAACTGAGAATACTATATTCAGTAAATCTGTTTTTCAAAAAAATGAAGAGAAGTAAGACATTTCTAGATAAAAACTGAGGAGTTTGTTACTGCTGGGAAAGGCAGTCTTGTGCATACAATCTTTTGACCCTCACTTGGCCATGTGACAATGGGCCTAGGGTCTGGGCCACTTCTTTATCATGAGAAAACCTTCATATCCTGTACTGGGATTATCACTTGTGTGGGAATATTTTAGCCTGTTTCAGACTCAGTGTGTATTCCTTTGTTCGGCTTAAAATTGCACATATTATGGCACCTAGCCAAACCTGATACTATAGTTGCCCCCTGCAGGGAGGGGAAGGGTCCTTCTGTAGCACAAGAGAGGCATGTACAGACAAATTGTCCTGTGTCAGCTGCTGGGCAGGACCTGCTGGCCATGGGAGACCCATGACCACTAGTGGAGCTGGTCATGCTCTGCCTCTACCCTGAGTAAAGCATTAATCTATTCAGCAATTGGCCGTACTGTGTTTTCCTTGGCAACTCCAATACCAAGATGCAGTAGGCAGAAGTGTCAGGGTTTTCACTCCTGGTGATAGACAACTGATGTCAATTGCTTGATAGTAACCATACACCATTCCTATTAGAAATGTTAAAGAAAGTCCTTCAACTTGCAACAAAGGACACTACACAGTAACTTCAAGCCCTATAAAAATATAAAGTTGTTTGGTAAAGATAAATGTATGGACAAATATTTAAAAATTGTGTTATGATAATTTTCATTTGTAATGCCACTTTTAGTTATTTAACAGGATTTAAAGTTTAAAAAGCATAAGTATAAATCTATATTAATGGGTACACAATATAGAAAGATAATTTGTGACATAACATAAAGTGGAAGTGTGAAGAGAGTTATAAAGGGGTAGAGTTTTTGTATGCGATTGAAGTTGCTATCAGTTTAAAATTGATTTTTCTAACTTAACTGTTTTATGTAATCTCCATGGTAACACAAAAGATATATCCAGAGGATGTACACAAAGAGAAATAAGAAGAAAATCAAATAAATGTCACTAAAAAATCAACTGAACATAAAGGAAGGCAGTAAGCGAGGAAATAAGGGGAAAAAAAGATAAAACATAGAGGAAAAAATTAGCAAAATGGCAATAGTAAATCTCTAATCATAAGAGATATTTTGGCAGAATGGGTAAAAAAACAAGATGCAACTGTATACTGTCTACACAAGACTTGTTATAAATCCGAGGACATGCACTGCGGAAGGGAAAGAACGGAAAAAAGATAATTCACGCAAATATTAAAAGAAGAGCCGCAAGTGGCTATATTGATATTGGATAAAAGAGATATTAAGTTGAAAGCTGTCATAAGAGAGAAAGAAGGACACTATGTAATGACAAAAGGGTCAATTCACCAAGAAGATATAACATTTATAAATATATATATATATATACACACACACACACTAAGCATCAGAGCTCCTGAATTTATGAAACCGACGTTGACATAATTGAAAGGAAGAAAATACTGATGTACAAGAATTATAGGGACTTTAATATCACACTTCAATAACTGAACATCCAGAGAAAAGATCAATAAAGAAATAGAGGACTTGAAAAACATTATAGACCAATTGAAACTGACAGACATATACCAAACACTTCACCCAACAACAATAGAATACACATTTTTTTCTGAAGTATACATGGAGCATAATTCAGGGTAGACCATATGCTAAGCCCCCAAAAAAGTCTTAATATAGTTAAAAGATTAAAATCATCAAGGTACCTTTTTTTATTATGATGGAATGAAACTAGAAATCAATAGCAGGAGGAAAACTAGAAAGTCTACAAATATGTGGAAATTAAACAACAAACCCTTAAGTAACCAATGGGTCAAAGAAAAAAACACAAGGAAAATTAGAAAATATATTGAGAGAAATAAAAATATAAACACAGTATATTAAAACTTGTGAGATGCTGAAAAAGTAATACTAAGAAGGAATTTTATAGCTGTAGATGTTTATACTATAAAAGAACTAAATCAACAACCTACCTTTATTTCTTAAGGAAGTAGAAAAAGAAGAAACTTCACACATCTAGCACACAAAAAGATACAATAAAGATTACAGCAGAGATAAACAAAATTGAGACTAGAAAAACAATAGAGAAATTAGTGAAACATAGGGTTGATTATGTAAAACATGAACAGAATCGTCAAGCCTTTAGCTAGAACAACTGTGAAAAAGGAGGAAGCTCAGGGGCCGAGCACGGTGGCTGACACCTGTAATCCCAGCACTTACGGAGGCCGAGACGGGTGGATCACGAGGTCAGGAGATCGAGACCATCTTGGCTAACATGGTGAAACCCCGTCTCTACCAAAAATACAAAAAATTAGCCGGGCGTGGTGGCGGGCGCCTGTAGTCCCAGCTGCTCGGGAGGCTGAGGCAGGAGAATGGCGTGAACCCAGGAGGCAGAGCTTGCAGTGAGTCGAGATCGCACCACTGCGCTTCAGCCTGGGCGACAGAGCGAGACTCTGTCTCAAAATACATATTAAAGACAAAATAGGCCCCCCGTTTACATCACACTCAGTGTTGAAAGACTGAAAGGGTTTTCTCTAAGATCAAGAACAAGGCAAGGATGTCCACGTTTGCTGGTCTATTCAACATAGCACTTAAAGTCCTTAACCAGAACAATTAGGCAAGAAAAGGAAATTCAAAAAGATATCCAAAATGGAAAAGGGAAAGTTAAATCATCTCTCTTCTCAGATTATATGATCATACATGTAGAGAACTCTAAAAATATCACAAAAACCTATTAGAAGTACAATTTACCCAGAATTCTACTACTCCTTACCAAGGAGCATCTATTCTTATACTGATGTATGACATACTTTCAAACTTTCTCAATATCAAAGACATTGTCTCACCAACAGCTAAGGTTATATTGTACTGATCTGTAATATTTGTTATTTCTAGCTAGAAGATAGAGTTTGACATATATTTGATCTTAAAGAATCTCACAGAAAAAGGCTTCTCTTATACTGTCAAATTTTGAAGTAGGAAAAAGACTTTCGAGATTGCTAAAAAAATAACCTGTAACATGTCTGAAATGCTTTGTATCCTGATAATCTCAGAATTCAGGTAAAATGTTGATTTGATGTTCACAAAGGGAGTAATATTTTAGTTACTTAAATACTAACATGGGTATAATTTAAATTACTCTGGTTAAGGATAGTACAAGACTCTGTGACTGTAAACACTTCAACTGAGCCAAGTTTGAATTACTTAATGTGTTATGTCATTTACTTATTTTCCACAAAGAAGTGTCCTTCCGCCTCAGGCTAAAAATAAAAAAATAAAAAATAAAAAAAGAGTCTAGAATATGAAGGAGAACCATGGGAAGAGAAAGGAGGCAAAGAACTACAAAGATAGATCTCACAAAATGGAAATGAAATTTATTGGAATAAAGAAAGGAACACCTTCCTTTTAGTAATATCATAGTACGGCCAACGTAAAACAAGAACATATTATTGTATCCAAAGTCAATGGACTGTGTAATGCCCAGGACAATCCACGACACATCACATCCCACAGCCATGTTAACAGATGCCAACAGGCTCAGTGGTGACCCCAATGCTATGCCTGCTAGAGGACATAGCTTAAAGAAAGTGAAATAATCTATGACAAAGTGGAAAAAAACAAGGAAGTGGAAAAAACAAGAATGTTCTTTGCTGATCCACATGCTCCATGAGAAATCTTATCAAGGATCTTATAAAAGTGATAAAATCATAGATGAGAAAGACAGTTGCAGAGGTCAAATTGCAATTTCACATTTTGTTTAATTTGTTGAAAGTATTTGGTAAACAATCTGTGTACTCAAACAAGAATAGTTCAAAATGTTGCCACCACATTTTGCAAATTATTTTCAAGGATGAGCCATCTTTTCTTCTAATGAAATTAAACAAGTTATTAATAGTTTGGCATTTCTATAATAGTTTTATCTTTGTTGATTGTAATGTGAGTCCTCACAATATAAACCAAACTCATTTCATGAGTGCAACATAGCAGAACTTTTTTTTTTTTTTTTTTGAGATGGAGTTTCACTCTGGTTTCCCAGGCTGGAGTGCAATGGCACGATCTCAGCTCACTGCAACCTCCACCTCCCAGGTTCAAGCAATTCTCCTGTCTCAGCCTCCCTAGTAGCTGGGATTACAGGCATGCACCACCACGCCTGGCTAATTTTGTATTTTTAGTAGACATGGGGTTTCTCCATGTTCAAGCAATTCTCCTGCCTCAGCCTCCCGAGTAGCTAGGATTACAGGCATGTGCCACCACACCCAGCTAATTGTGTATTTTTAGTAGAGACGGGGTTTCTCCATGTTGGTCAGGCTGGTCTCGAACACCTGGCCTCAGGTGATCCACCCGCCTCAGCCTCCCAAAGTGCTGGGATTACAGCCATAGGCCACCGTGCCCGGCCTGCATCATATTTTTAATTTCTGAAAATTATACTTTGAAAATAAATATTCTAGTAATAAAAATAGGTAACTCAAGAGACTCAGAGATTTGCTTTTGGTCAGAGAAACCGTACTTCCTTTTACTGGAAGATTTTTTTTGTAACTACTGAACTATGACAGGAATGTTTTGAACTGGAGCACTAATTATGGGCTACTTGTGTAGCTGGGCCCTTCCTCAATAAATTTACAATCTATAAAAGAAGAAGGCAACCAGATAATACAACTTGTAAGTAGTACTGTGAGAGATTTTTAGAGAAAAACGTGCTGGCATATAAAAGGGGTCATGAGGCTCTATTGACTCAAACTTGTTCAAGAAGTAAACAAAAGCCTAATGATAACAAAAATGTGCGTTTATAAGTATGCAGTTTTAAAAAGAATGCTAAGTTGATTTTCTGCCACCCCTCTCTAAGACTCCCTTTTGTAGGTTCCTATGCTGGGCTTTATGACAGCTCTAACACCTGCTCCTCCCCAGTTCTCCTCCTTTGCCTAATTTCTGATGTAGGTGTTCATAAAATCCTACCCCTATCTTCTTTACTTCTCATTTCCATCGTCTACTTGGCAACTCTATCCATTTTACCAGGTTTAAGTAACTATCGCTGCTATGTGTTCATGCTCAATTTCTCTTCTTAGCTCCAGAATAGACGCTACTGTGGATTATTTATATGTGGGTATCTTTGTGTGTGTGTGTGTGTGTGTGTGTGTGTGTGTGTGTGTGTGTGTGATGGAGTCTCACTCTCTCACCCAGGCTGGAGTGCAATGATGTGATCTTGGCTCAGTGCAACCTCCGCCTCACAATTTTAAGTGATTCTATTGTCTCAGCCTCTTGAGTAGCTGGGATTACAGGTGCCTGCCACCATGCCTGGCTAATTTTTGTATTGTTAGTAGAGATGGGGGTCTCACCATGTTGGCCAAGCTGGTCTCGAACTCCTGACCTCAAATGATCCACCCACCTCGGCCTCCCAAAGTGCTTGGATTATAGGCATCAGCCATCACACCCGGCCTATATGTGAGTATCTTACAGATTACCTCAAGCTCAAGAAGCACAAAACTCTTCTAGGCAGCAAATCTCTAAAACCTGCTCCTCTCCTACTCATAATTGCCCCATTATCACTCAGGCTTGAAACCCTGGAATTGTCTTTATTTTTCAAACATCCTCTTCTTTGATTCACTTTCTATATGCATTTAGATCTCCTCTTTCAAGTTGCCAAAGGTACTTTATATCATGTAAATATTTTTGATATTTTACTCTTCTAAATGATTAAGTTGTTTGGTAAAGAACAAACATCCGTACTCTTCAGTCTTCTATCCTTAGCTTTCATGATTGGAGCCAATTCTATGATTTCTTATTCATCCAATCTGTACTTCCAACGCTTCCCTGGCATATCCTGCTGAAATCTCTATGTTGGCCTATCATATAGGATAACAATCCCGTGTTCTTATTATAAAATACAGAATGTGGGGGATTTAAAGAAGACCTCTTTTACCTCCTGTGAAAGTTAAAGGGAGCACAGTCTACAAGACCACTCTCACTTCTAACACCAGTTGCAAGTTCAAGGGATGCCCAAAACTAGTTTCAGGTTTGATAATTCACTAGAAGGGCTCACAGAACTCACTGAAATGTGTTAGACTCATGGTTATGATTTATTACAGTGAAAGAATACAGATTAATGTCAGTCAAGCAAAGGGAAGCATAGAGAAAAGCCCAAGACAGTACCAAATGTGAAGCTTCCTATTGTTCTCTCCCTGTGGAATCAGGACAGCATTTCCTGGCATCAGTGTGTGACACTGCTTAGGTAGTATTGCCAAGCAGGGATGCTCACCCGAGCCTTGATGTCCAGAGTGTTATCCATTACTAGATAGTTGACTGTGCATGTGGCTGTCTTAAGTTTTCAGACCTACAGGACGTGTAATTGGTAGCCTGTGACTCAAAGCTCCAACCCCACTCTAAATCACATTGTTAATATCTTGCTGGCTGAAGGTCCCCAGGAAAGCTTAAAGATGTTCCTATCAGACATGATATTCCAAGAGCTAGAGATTACCTCCAAGAAGCCAAGGGTAAAACCCAGCCCTTTCTTTAGGCAAGACTAGCTTGGGCAACATAGGCCTGATTTCTACAAAAAAATAAAAAATTATCTCATGGTGGCATATGCCTATTTTCCCAGCTATTCAGGAGGTTGAGGCAAGAGGGTCCCTTGAGTCCAGGAGGTTGAGGCTGCAGCGAGCTCTGATCATGCTGCTACACTCCAGCCTGGGTGACAGAGTGAGAACTTGTCAAAAAAAAAAAAAAAATCTTTACTACAGACCCTCCTACTTTCTTAGGTTTTCAAGATGTGTATGTAGATAAAATGGATTTGTAGCTGGGCTGAAACACCTCTCTCTTTGAATCTGGAAACACCTGGATGTCTGGCTTTTTACTCTTGGCTAAGCTAGGGTCAGTAAGATTTATGTAATTCTGTTTAAGTTCTGACCTGGAGACTTTGATACTTACTTTCTTTACTAATGGTTTGCCACTGACATAACCAGGTGAAAAGCATGGCTTGCTTATATGACTGTAGGGACTTACAACACTCCTATAAGGGCTTCTCTGAACTCCCACAAAACCAAAATTCCTGGTCCAGATCTTAGAGGTTCAAATTAGAGACACAGCCTGGTCCTGTGTGTGAAAAGAAGGTGGCCCTGGAGAGTTGGGATGTCAAAATGTCTCTTGGACTCCCAATGTTTGCTTGCTTTTTCTTTCTCTTCCTGTATCACATAATTCGCATTTTTTTTTTTTTAGAAATGTACACTTTGTGTAATCTGGTGAATCCTTTCAAATATATGAACTGTGGGAAAAAATATACCAGAGTTTATTACACTTGCAGAAATTTTACTAAGAATTAGAAAATTTTGAAATATCATAACCTGAACCAAGAATTTCATATGTAATTAACATCACTATCTCCTTCATAGTTCAGAAAAGTGATGATGAAATTCAATAAATAAGTCTGGGGTTTTGGTAAATATAACGTCAACCACTTTCTTACTCTTGAATACCAGTTTAAATTTTAGTTACTTTTGTGATTTTAAGGTACTTCATTAATTTAACTACTAGAAAATATTTGTTAGACTGCACACTAAGTTTCAGACTCTCAAAAATGATGACAATTAAGAAAAACTACATTATAAAGAAGTAGTTACCACAGCAGAGACAGAGATATAGAAAGAAAACTGAGCAAGTCTGGTCAGAGGCAGGCCTGGCACAAGGACCTGGAGAAGGCAGTGTCACCGAGAGCCGGTGGAGGAAACGAGGCTCCATAAACAGAACTTTGGTTGTGATCTCTGGTTTTCCAGCCAAACTTTCCTGTAATTTTCCTCTCAGATTCCCCAAAGAAATGGGCAGCAATTGTAAAGTGACAGTAATGATTAAGCTAATTATCAGACAAAAACAAATGATGACTTAAAAGCACCATCTCTCAACGAGTATGATTTAGGCCTTCTATGGTCATGGATTAAAATACTTAATATTGTTGACATGTCAATACTCCTCAAAGTAATCTATAGATTTAAGCAATCCCTGTAAAAATCCTAGTGGCATGTTTTTTACAGAAATAGAAAGTCCATTCTAAAATTCATGTGAAATCTCAAGGACCCAAAATAGCTAAGACAATCTTGAAGAACAAAGTTAAAGGACTCACACTTTCTTGACTTTATAATATGTTATAAAACTACAGAAATCAAAACCAATATATTTCTGGCATAAAGACAGGTATATAGACCAATGTAGTAAAACAGAGGGCCTGGAAAGAAACAATCAAATATTTGATGATGTCAGATAAGGATACCAAAATCACTCGATGGGGAAAGGGCAGTCTCTTTAAAAACGGTGTTGGAAAATACAGAATATCTGCATGCAAATGAGTAAAGGTAGGGGCTTATCTTACACCATATACAAAAGTTAACTCGGATGGATTAAAAGCCTAAGTGTAGGATGCAAATCTATACAACTCCCAGAAGGAAACATGGAAGAAAATCTTCACAATATTAGATTCGGCAATGGTTTCTTGGATATGCCTCCAAAATCACAAGCAACAAAAGTGAAAATAGACAAATGAGATTGCATCAAACTTAAAAGGTTTTCTGTACCAATGGCACTATCAACAGAATATAAAAGTAATTTATGACATGGGAGAGAATATTTGCATTATATATATATATATATTAGGGTTAATATTCAGACAATCTAAAGAACTACAATTAAACAAGAAAAAAATCAAATAACCTCATTAAAAAATGGAGAAAGGGGCTTCAGGAGACATTTCTCCTAAGATGATATACAAATGGCCAACAAGCATATAAAAAGATGCTCAATATCACTAATCATTAGAGGAATGCAAATAAAACCAATGCAAATAAAATGATAACTGCTATGGAAAACAGTATGCCAGTTCCTCAAAAAATTAAAAACAGAACTGCCATATGATCTAACAATCCCACTTCTTACGGTTAATTTTATACGTCAGCTACACTGTGCTATGGAGTACTCAGATATCTGGTTAAATGTTTCTAGATGTGCCCATGAGGATGTTTCTGCATGAAATTAACATTTGAACTGATAAACTGAGTAAATCAGATTGCCATTTGCAATGTGTGTGGGCCTCGTGCAATCTATGAAGGCCAGAATAGAATAAGAAGCTGACCAAAAAAGAATTCCTTCTTTCTTCCTGTCTTTGAGCTGACACATTGTTCTTCTCCTGCCTTTAGATTGAAACTTATACCATTGGCTCTCCTGGGTCTGAAGCCTTGAAACTTAGACCATAACTATACCATCATCTCTCCTGGGTCTCCAGATTGTCGACTTTTGATCTTCAGCTTCTCAGCCTCCATAATCACATAAGCCAATTCCTTATATTAACTGGATAACCTAGATTAGTACAGTATATAACCAAAGGTACTGAATACAGGGTCTCAAAGAGATATTTGCACACTGATTTCATAGCAGTACTATTTTCAATAACCAAGAATCAGAGGCAACCTAAATATCCATCAATGAAAGAATGGGATAAGCAAAATGAGGTCTATTCATATAATACAATATTATTCCACTCTAAAAAAAAGAAGTACTGATACATGCTATAATATGGATGAACTTCAAAAACATTATGCTAAGTAAAAGAAGCGAGACACAGGAGGTCACATATTGTTTGATTTCATTTATACGAAACACCCAGAAAAGGTAAGTCTACGGAAATGGAGAACAGACTAGTGGCTGCCAGGAGCTGGGCAAGGCAGAAATGGGAGTAAGTGCTTAAAGGATATGTGGTTTCCTTTGGGGGTGATGATAATACCTTGGAACTAGCTGGAAGTGATAGTTGCACAGCAATGTTAATGTGCTAAATGCCACTGAATTATACACTTAAAATGGTTAATGGTTAATTTTATGTTACATGAATTTTACATCATTATAAAAATTCGACCCAAAAAGTATGATTCAAATACCCTTGATTTACAATAATTTATTATTAAATCCTTACATATGGGTCTTCCAGGTTAAGGTTGAGTTCCAGATAATAAATTTAGTAAAATGGCCATACAACTGTAAATATGCTACATTTCAAATTGCATGCATATGCAGTTTTGCAAAATAGATAGATAGGCTTGTAAATGTTTGATAAGCACATTCCAAAAAGGCAAAGTCCATAAAAAAGTAAAGCTCTCAAAATTAGGATTTGACTATTTTGTTTTCAAAAATATTGCATTAATATTTAACCTAAAATTGTAATTTCTAAATATCATTCAATAAAAAGCCAGATTACTAAAATCTGAAATATAATCCAAAGAAGAAAATGCTAATAAAATTAAACTATTTCTTCTTCCTAATTATCTCCTAAAGAAACCTCTTTTCTCCAAGATTATTCACACACAAGAGAAAACAAGATTATACACACACACACACACACACACACACACGCTCGTGCACGCACACAGTTTACGGTAAACTACACTGACTCTCCACTTTGTCAAAACAGTAGTCTGTTCTTGGAATTATTCTGTCTCTAATCTTAATCATTCATTGAACTTTCTCAGTTACATGTCCTATAAGGTTATAACCACAATATTCTTCTCTAAGGGTGCGAAGTGAGTAAACAAGGGTGGCAATGAGATTCACAGTACGGTCCAAAGAGATTTGATATAGTCGAATTGGACATAGGTATTTGTTTTGCTCTCTTTTTCTCTCTTGCCAGAAAATGTTCAAATTAACTCTCATTGCCTGCCAAGACACTCCTTTATTAATGACTTGGTAGAGCAATATATTTTCCTCATTGAAAGTTGGTAGAGCAGTATACTCCCTGCTGCCAGTGAAACATTCAAATGGAAAGTCCAATGAATTAAATAATAGATGTGATAGTGTTATTAACATTTAACTTTGTCAAAAGGATCATTTAGAAGACAATCTTTTTTATTGCAAACAGAAAAGCGGTAGAAAGACTAAACAGGACTTTTTGTTATTTCTCCTCATATTTCTCCAGCATTGGAATCCTGATCTACTTAGTAATGCTTTCTCAAAACACTAGTTACCGTTTATGTTGGTAGAACCAGAAAAATGCCCTAATGTGTCCACATAAAAGAATTAATTTTGTCCAGGCGCCGTGGCTCACGCCTGTAATCCCAGCGTTTTGGGAAGCTGAGGCTGGTGGATCACGACGAGGTCAGGAGATGGAGACCATCATGGCTAACACGGTGAAACCCCGTCTCTACTAAAAATACAAAAAATTAGCTGGGCGTGGTGGCAGGCGCCTGCAGTCCCAGCCATTTGGGAGGCTGAGGCAGGAGAATGGTGTGAACCCGGGAGGCGGAGCTTGCAGTGAGCGGAGATGGTGCCACTGCACTCCAGCCTGGGCGACAGAGACTCTGTCTCAAAAAAAAAAAAAAAAAAAGTATTAATTCTGAGCACTTTATGAAATACTTTTTATATTATACTATTTCTTCCTTCGAGAAATACAATTATTAGTGCACAATCGATCACCATAGGTTAAAATCAGATTACAAAACACAAGGAAAATACTTACAATAGGAAAGTTCACCCTGAAGCATTTATGACACTTTTAGCCATATGAACTCACCACTATTTATTAGAATGCAATATCTCAAAATAGAATAAAATCTAAATGTTTACTGATGCATGTTGTATTTAATGTTAACATATCCAAAATGTTTGGGCTCAAACTTCATAATAGTGACCCTTTTTTCTCAGCTTCCCCTCCAAAAAAATTTATAACCCTTGTGTATTTCTCTACTTTGTTCACAGATACAAAGGCCAGCCAGATGGAGCTGGTCAAATGTTCCCAGATCTTAAGAGCAGTGACTCAAATCTAATAAAAAGGCATTTGGAATACAGCATTGATAAAGTTGTATGACTGTACAGGGAAACGTTCTGCTTGTAGCCATGAGATATGAACTTCTGTTTACTACTTCTTCTAATAGTTACTAGAAATATGAGAACCAATAGACCCTTTATTTTTATTTCACCCTTTCCTCTGAGTTGTATTAAATGACATTTTGAATGTCAAATGAATCTGATATATGCAGCCAAACATAACAGCATCAATGGTAAATGTGGCCAAGGAGTCAGATATGTCAATTCCGAGTGAATTAATCTGTTTGTGCCAATGACATTTATCATTACCTATGACCAGCACTTTTAGTTTATCATATCATAATTTACCCAATATGTATAGGTGGCAACATGTGTGAAGATAGGCACCAGATAAGCAAAAGACTCATTAAGATGTTGCCATAGATTAATCCTACAGAGTAGAAGCGTTTGGCTGCTCTGATTTTTAAGATCCCTGCTTTAGAGCCTAGAAAACAGTCATGAAAATGAATTAATCATTTTTCTTTTCAGAATCGTCAACAACCTCTAGTATTGGAGATGTTATAGGAAATGACTACCTGCTTGTAATTCCATTTTTAGTCGAAACTGATACAGAAGTATTTGCCTAGATTTGGAAAAACCCAAATATAAGTCAGTGGCCTAATCTCTAATGGGTTGAATAGCCTATTTTAGATGAGATCTTTTCCAGTAAGTGTTGTCTTCCAGATTTTCATGTCCTCTCACTGACGTTTTCCAAGGTGGAATTTGGGCATATGAGGGCTCATGTGAATTCATGTCATTGGGTGGGTGGAGAGAGTTTCTTGGGACATATGAGTATCTGTGTTGGTCTCCACTGATCAGGTCCTTCAGTCCTTAGGTCCTTAGATGACATCACCAAGGTATAGTTAATCTATACTTAATCCCAGGTGTTTTTTTTAACACAACTTCCAAAGTCTGTGGTTGCTACATC
Organism: Hylobates moloch; assembly: GCF_009828535.3. Lineage (NCBI taxonomy): Eukaryota > Metazoa > Chordata > Mammalia > Primates > Hylobatidae > Hylobates > Hylobates moloch. The sequence continues at coordinate 41,227,755 of NW_026652285.1, forward strand.
CCACTGGCCATTCACTTGGCATAGGCCATACTCCCAGAGACAAGTACATCGCCCTTTGCTGATGGGTGCCACATCATTTCTGCGGATGCTACAGGCACTCCAAACTCTGATTGTGAGGCCTACCTGATTGCTGGCATTGAGTAGCTTTGCTGCCCTTGACTATAGACTCAATTAACTTCCTGATCATTTCCTCTGTTAATCTGTACCCAGATTCTCAGCTAATATATGTGTTGTCTTGAAAGACATGTGAAAAACTCTGTGCCAGAGGGAAAAGAAGAGCTCTGGATGGTCTCGCTCTGGTAATCAAATGCTTCCACTTCCACTCACAAGTCATTGGGCAGAATTAGTTACATGGTTCCACCCTACCTCAAGTGGCCAGGAATTACAATTATGCTGTGTACCTGAAAGGGAAAAGAATCGGAAACATTTGCTGAACAGCACTAATGGCTACCACAAGTACCTGCCAAGTGATCTCCCTTCAAAAACTCAAGTAGGAAGCTAAATTAAAGTCATCATCTCTTCTTCACTTGTTCCTCAGTGTAGCTAAGAAGACTTGACTTCTGGGACTTTAGCTCTGATAGAGGAGTTTAGATACATGTCTCACCTCCTGAACTTTCTGCCTTCATCCCCTTTTCATTCTCATGATCTGTCATGACCAGAAAGAGGGGACACATTTTCTGGGCTGATGTGGAACTACCAGGCCTCTTATTCTCCTCTTTTTGGATTGGTATTGCAATAAGGTAAAATGATGGCTAGGGAACATGATTTACTAAGAAGAAGAATATTAAGCATATTTACTATTTTCAAAATATGATTCTGTTACATTTGAGTTTATACTCCGTACAACATTTTATGTACAATATTTCCAACAATATTGTCACAAACATTACAAACCTAACAATAAGCTTTTATTCATTTTGTTTAACTTATTATTTGCTGATGATGCTTTACTCACTCCCTCTGGGAAGGTCTGCCTTCTTTCCCAATCGTATGTGGACATCTTTACAAGGCAATTCGAGTTCTAAGATGTTTGTATATCAAATTCTACTGTTTCTTTTCAAAATAATTTGATGTCTTATGTAATATGTGAACAGATTTATAAAGTTATTAATTCAGTAGCCCATAATTAACCTTTGGGACATACACCATGACATATTTGTTCAACAATTTTAAATTATTTCTTAATATTATAGATTATCGTGATGAAGCATATTAATCCTACGGTCTGTTGGTCTCCCTCTAGTCTTCAAGTCAGTATTAATGGAGAGATTTTCAAGCACCACAGGACTTGATGTGGCTAACTTGAAGATAAGCTTTTGGGGAGTTTCCTGTTATCTGCACAGTGGCCTTTGTGAGTAGACCCTTTCAATGTTGTTAGATTCTCTCTAAGAAACTCATGTATTAGAAACACTATAACTGTCTCTACTACGAAGATCTAATGCCACTCCTTTGCTCATAATGTATGTGCTCAACTAAAAATGTTTCTTTGGCAATGCACTAAGATTCTTCTAAAGCCTATAGGACATATTATCATAGCATCTATGTAAGAATAACATTCAAAGGATCAATGAAACAAAAAGTTGGTTCTTTGAAAAGAGAAATAAAATTGATAAGCTGCTAGCAACCAAGAAAACAGACAAAATCAGAAATGAAAAGAAGACTTACAAGTGATACCACAGAAAAACAAAATTTCACTGTGACTATTATGAACAACTACATGCTCGCAAACCAAAAAAATCCCGAGGAAATGGCTAAATTCCTGGAAATGGCTAAATTCCTGGAAACATACAACCTCCTAAGATTGAAGAAGGAAGAAACTGAAAATCTGAATAGACAAATAATGAGTATCAGGATTGAATCAGTAATAAATAAATCCCCCATGAAAAAAAAAATCCAGGACCTGATGGATTCATAGCTGAATTCCACAAAATGTACAAAGAAGAACGAATACAAATCTCCCTGAAACTGTTCCAAATAATCTGGGAGGAGGGACTTCTTCATTCCTCATGTAACAAGGCCAGTATCACTCTGATACTAAAACCAGACAAAGACAAACAAAACAAAAAAAGAAAACTACATGCCAATATTTCTGATAAACATAGACACAAAAATCCTCAACAAAATACTAGCAACTGGAATTCAAGAGCACATCAAAAAGGTAATACACCATGATCAAGTGGGTTTTACATAAGGAATGGAAGGATAGTTCAACATATGCAAATTAATAAATGTGATACATCATGAAAACAGAATGAAGGATTAAAAACCTCAACAGATGCAGAAAAATCATTTGATAAAATTCAGCATCCCTTCATGATTAAAAATAACCCTCAGGTAACTAGACATTGAAGTAACATACCTCAAATAATAAAAGGCTTATATGACAAACCCACAACCAACATCATACTGAATGTGGGAAAGGTTGAAAGCATTTTCTCAAGAACTGGAACAAAACAAAGATTCCCACTTTCACCACTCCTATTTGATGTAGTATTAGAAGTCCTAGCCACAGCAATCAGGTAAGAGAAAGAATTAAAAGACATTCAAATTGGAAAAGAGAAAATCAAATTATTTCTGTTTGCTGATGATAGGATTACATGTCTAGAAAAAACCTAGAGACTCCACCAAAACACTCTTGGATTTGATAAATGAATTTAGTAAGGTTATTTAGTAAAATTGATACAAAAGTAATATACAAAAATCAGTAGCATTTCTATACACCAATAACAAACTAGCTGAGAAGGAAATCTTATTTACAAGAGCTATAAAAAATAAACTACCTAGGAATACATTTAAGCAAGGAGGTGAAAGATCTCCACAAGGAAAACTATAAAAAATTGATGAAAGAAATTGTCAATGAGACAAATGAGTGGAAAAATATTCCATGCTCATGGATCAGAAAAATTAATATTGTTAAAATGACCCACTTTGGGAGGCTGAGGTGGGCAGATCACGAGGTCAGGAGATCGAGACCATCCTGGCTAACACAGTGAAACCCTGTCTCTACTAAAAATACAAAATAAAGTTAGCTGGGTGTGGTGGTGGGTGGCTGTAGTCCCAGCTACTTGGGAGGCTGAGGCAGGAGAATGGCATGAACCTGGGAGGTGGAGCTTGCAGTGAGCCAAGATCATGCCACTGCACTCCAGCCTGGGCAACAGAGCAAGACTCTGCCTCAAAAAAAAAAAAAAAAAAAAAAAAAAAAAAAAAAAAAAAAAAAAAAAAAAAAAAGACCATAATGCCCAAAGCAATCTATAGATGAAATGCAACCCCTATCAAAATACCAATGTCATTTTTCACAGAATTAGAAAAAACAATGTTAAATCCTTATGGAACCAAAAAAAGAGCCCAAATAGCAAAATCAATTCTCAGCAAAAAGAACAAAACTGGAGGCATGACATTATCTGGTATGAAATTATGTTACAAGGCTATGGTAACCAAAACAGTGTAATACTTCTATAAAAACAGACGCATAGATCAATAAAACAAAATACAGAACCCAGAAATAAAGCCACGTAGTTACAGCCACCTGATCTTTGACAAAACTAACAGGAAGAGACACTGAAGAAAGGACATCCTTTTCAATAAATACTGCCGGGAAATTAGATATCCATATGCAGAAAAATAAAACAGAACCTGAGAGGTGAAGCCAGCTAGACTTCCTGGGTCGAGTGGGGACTTGAAGAATCTCTCTGTCTTATAAGAGGATCATAAAATGCACCAATCAGCACTCTGTAGCTAGCAAGAAGATTGTAAAATGCACCAATCAGCAGTAGCTAAAAGTAGCCAATCACAGGGAGGATTGAAAAAAGGGCACTCTGATAGGACAAAAACCGAATATGGGCAGGGACAAATAAGGGAATAAAAGCTGGCCACCTCAGCCGGCAGTGGCAATCTGCTTGGGTCACCTTCCATGTGGTGGAAGCTGTGTTCTTTCGCTCTTCACAATGAATCTTGCTGCTGCTCACTCTTTGGGTCTGTGCCACCTTTAAAAGCTGTAACACTCATGTGAAGTGAAGGCCTGCGACTTCATTCTTGAAGTCAGCGAGACCACCAACCCACCGGCAGGAACCAAATCTGGACACAGACCCTTATCTCTCACCATATAAAAAAATCAACTTAAGATGTATTAAAGACTTAAATATAAGACCCCAAACTCTCAAAATACTAAAAACCTAGAGAAAATTCTTCTGGACGTTGGTCTAGGCAAAGAATTTATGACTTAAGACCTAAAAGGACAGGGAACAAAACCAAAATTAGACAAATGGGACAATTAAACTAAAAAGCTTCTGCACAGCGAAAGAAATAACCAGGTGTAAACAGACAACCCACAGAATAGCAGAAAATATTTGAAAACTATTTATCCCATAGGGGACTAATATCCGGAATATAGAAGAAGCTCAAACAACTCAACAATAACAAAAAGAACAAATAAGGCCAGGCACTGTGGCTGACGTTTATAATCCCAGCACTTTCAGAGGCCAGGACGGCTGGACCACTTAAGGAGTTTGAGACCTGCCTGGCCAACATAGCAATAGCCCTTCTCTACTAAAACGACAAAAATTAGCTGGGCATGGTGAATCCCAGCTATTCGGGAGGCTGAGAGGCAAGAATCCCTTGAATCTGGGAGGTGGAGGTTGCAGTGAGCCAAGGTCGCACCATTGCACTCCACACTGCACTCCAGCCTGGGCGACAGAGAGAAACTCTGTCTAAAAGAAAAAGAACAAATAATGGTCTTTAAAAGTGATCAAAGGATATAAATAGACATTTTTCAAAAGAAGACACACAAATGGCGAGCACGGGCATATAAAAAAATGCTCAACACTAATCATCAGAGAAATGTAAATTAAAACCATAATAACATATCATCTTGGTCAAAATGGCTATTATTAAAAGGAGAAAATGTCCCATCTGTTATGTTGGTGAGGATATGGAGAAAAGGGAATGTTTATACTCTGTTGATGGGAATGTAAATTAGTACAACCTTTATTGAAAATAGTCGGAGATTTCCCAAAGAACTAAAACTAGAACGACTGTTCGATCCCACAATTTCACTACTGGGTATCTACTCAAAGGAAAATCAATCAATATATCAAAGAGGTACCTGCACTCATGTTTCTTGCAGCACTATTCACAATAGAAGAGATACAGAATCAACCTAAGGGTCCACCAGTGGATGATTGGGTAAAGAACATGTGGTATATATACCTGACAGAATTCTATTCAGCCACAAAAAGAATGAAAGCATGTATTTTGCAGCAACATGGTTGAAACCGGAGGTCATTATCTTAAGCGAAATAAGCTAGATATAGAAAAATATCGCTAATAAGTGAGTGCTAAAAAAAGTGTCCGCATGGGTGTAGACAGTGGAATGATAGGCGGTGGAGACTCAGAATTGTGAGGGGATGATGAGAAATTACGAATGAGTACAACGTATAGCATTTGGGTGATGGATACCCTAAAAGCTCTGCCTTGACCACTACACATGTAACAAAATTGCACTTGTAACCCATAAATTCATATAAATTAAAAAATATATAAGACAAATGTAACCAGGCTTTCTTCAAAAAAACAAAAATGAGGTAATCCCCATTGTAGTCCCAAAGATGAGAGGAGAGAGGCTCATCCAAGAAGGCCAGAGAGGGCTGGACGTACCCTGCTTCCAAGTCTGCTCTCTCTCCCACACCCCTTATAACAGACCCTTTGCTCTCCCTTCTACCCCCTTGTTCTCAGAGGCTTCTCTTTCTCTATTTCTCATCCCTAAAAAGGAAGTCAGAAGATTCCAATTCGTTGTACCCTTAGGTACTTGGAGCAGAATGAAGTAAATTTAGTGAATCATTTGCAACTTTGTACTTCTTGGGTGCACTTCAAATATCAACAAGAACATTTCTTCTGTGGAATAGACTGGTTTAATTTTGGCCTTTTACCTCAACTTTCAGCTGCCTGAAATTGTGTTGACTTTTCCAAACTGTGTTCATGTGCCACCCTGACCTACTACCTCTCCCTGCAATTGGATGGGTCTTAAGAACCGGCTCCAGGCCAGGCGCGGTGGCTCACACCTGTAATCCCAGCACTTTGGGAAGCTGAGGGAGGTGGATCACCTGAGGTCAGGAGTTCCAGACCAGCCTGGCCAAGACGGTGAAACCCCATCTCTAATAAAAATACAAAAACTAGCTGGGCGTGCTGGCAGGCACCTGTAATCCCAGCTAGTCAGGAGGCTGAGGCAGGAGAATCGCTTCAACCCGGGAGGCAGAGGTTGCAATGAGCAGAGATCACACCACTGCACTCCAGCCTGGGCGACAGAGCAAGACTCCGTCTCAGAAAAAAAGAACCCAGCTCCAGACACTGCTCCCTGAGGTGTGTGCATCTGAGAGGTGTCTTCTTCCCAACAGCTATCACTCTGGTGGAACAAAGCACCAGGATTCTTCTCTAATTACTTCTATCAGCAAATAATTTCCAGGCACCTAAGAGTTTAGATTTAGCCATGTCTTTGAGGACTGTAATTTTTCCCTAATTTGTGCTTTCTGTAATAATAATTAGGGATTTATTGCTTATATTAAAAACTCATCAGAACTCTAATTTAAAAGGTTAACTACTTCTCATGAGTTCAAGTTGGGAATTACTATTCAAATTCACTGACAACTTAACATTTAAGATAATTTTCTTTCCTACTGTGCAGGTTCTTCATGTGATAAGGATTTCACTTTTGCCAAACAGAAGTTCCTAGAACACCCTGGGAATATGGTATTTTAGAATAAAAACAATAAGCAATTACTTAAAGCAAATTTAACATTTAGAACAAAACAGTGTTTCATTTGATTGATACATATTTTGTTTTTACCTTGAAGAACGTACCACAAAAGAAGGGTCACAGCAATGAAATATAACTTCACTTAACTTTTCAAACTGATACTGTCCAAATATTTAATAATATTCTGTTGATTAACAGTGCTTTTAAAACTATGGATAGGAAAAGCATATTTATTGTAGTTATATGACTTGGAATAATATATAAATCACATATCAGCCTTAAATATTACTGTTTAGCAGAAGACAATCATAAAAAGAATTTTATCAATTTAAATTAGAATACTAAATAAACCAGTAAAGCTAGCATTTGCAGAACACTTAGTGTGTTACACATAAATATTCAACTAATTCACAGGAAAATCACAAGAGGTTGTCAGCTGCATAATGTCACTTTGCTAGTTGAGGTGGTGCAGAGATTTAAACCCAAGCCCAGATGCACAACCACATCAGCAAAGAGACAGATGTTATTGCATGTTGGCAGATGAAATTGTGAAAGTGAAATTCCCATGGTTCCAAATCAGAAATTGCTGCCTTAAGGTGTGGGGAGGAGGTGACAGTCGCTTAGACTGCTGGTGGGAAATTTTAAAAAATAACACAAGAGGGATAATTGGCAATGTCATACAAATAAATAAATGACAGCTTTTCTGAGTGGAAGAAGGCAATCCACAAGGAGGCTGGTGGGTTACTCTAAGTCCACTTTCATATTCATTCTTTTCTTTTCTTCTTTTTTTTTTTTGAGATGGAGTCTTGCTTGTCACCTAGGCTGGAGTGCGGTGGTGCGATCTTGGCTCACTGCAACCTCCACTTCCCCGGTTCAAGTGATTCTCTTGCCTCAGCCTCCTGAGTAGCTGGGACTACAGGCACCCGCCACCACACCTAGCTATTTTTGTATTTTTTTTTAGTTTTGCCATATTGGCCAGGCTGGTCTCGAACTCCTGACTTTGTGATCCCCCCGCTTTGGCCTCCCAAAGTGCTGGGATTACAGGCATGAGCCCCGAGACCGGCCATACTCATTCTTTTCTAAGTGGTGATTCTTATGAGAAATACTTACTCATATCCCCCACTAAATGGAGATATTAATTGTATCAATTTTTATAACGGTGAAATAGTACAGGTCCAGTTCTCCAGCAATAGGTGGCTGACTAGTGCCTCCATGCCCAAGAATAACATGCAGCCATGAAAAAATAAGGTCATATTTACTGATAACGTTAATATATATTGCCTTTTAAAAAGGCAAAATACAGAATAGTGTGCCTATTGTGTTCTGTGAGGAAAGAGTTACTACAGTAGGTTTGTTTTACTCAGCTCTTTTTAATCTCTGGGAAAGCTTGCAGCCACAGGGAAGAGAACTAACATCAGGAATATTCGCCTGGTCAGTGATTAGGGTTGTATTCTCTATGGCCCAGGTCGTGGGTCAGGATGTACCGGGCTGCCAGCATTGTTTAAATATGAAAATTCATGAGGTGTACCTGGTGCCTGTTTGGCACCTGCAACTTGGCTGGGCGGGTAGCTGTGGGACCAGCAGTCTTTAAGAACTCTGGATTCTGAGATTTTAGTCGATTTTTTTTTTTTTTTTTTTTTTTGAGACGGAGTTTTGCTCTGGTCGCCCAGGCTGGAGTGCAATGGCGCGATCTCGGCTCACTGCAAGCTCAGCCTCCCGAATTCAAGCGATTCTCCTGCCTCAGCCTCCCTAGTAGCTGGGATTACAGGTGCCCATCATCATGCCCGACTAATTTTTTGTATGTTTAGTAGAGACAGGATTTCGCCATGTTGGGCAGGCTGGTCATGAATGACTGGACTTTCTGAGGTGGAGATGCCTGCCACACATCTCCACAGTTTGCAGCTGGAAAGGGAGCGTCTGCGCAATTCTCGCAAGAGAAGGAACGTGGAAACCTGGGCCTGACCTCTCTAGTCTTTGCTTATGCATACCTGTGTCTCACAGTTCCCACACAGGATCCTTTGCAGTAATATATCTTAGCTGTAAGCATAACTTTTTGACTTATATGAGTCCTTCCGGTGAATCACTGAGCAAATCATGACCATGATGCAGTCATGGGAGCCCCAAAATACGTTCTCAGTTGAAATTTCCAAAAAAGATTTACACATATACATGCATATAAAGGTACAGGATTATTTCTGGAAGGGTCTTCAAGAAATTAGTGTTCCCTGATCCCCAAGCGAGGGAGCCAGGGGTGTGAAGTGAATGACTTTTGTTTTACTCTATATATGTATTTCTTTTCATTGATATGAGATAAAATATATTTGTAAAAAATATATAGTGGCTATACTCAATGCTTTGCCATGACCGTGGAGTTGTTGTCTTGAGGTAAGATGTGAAGGATCTTTAAGTTGTAGTGGAGAATAGGAGAGAGTAGAAAGCCATGAGTGTACTACTGGGGCTTCCCTGAACCTGCAGGTGAGAACCAGACTCTTCTGACCTTTTGAATGAGATCAAGCAGACAGGCAGAAACAGGAAAAGGGTCTCTGATAGAAGAGCATGTGTGGGAAAGCATCTATACAGTGGGTTTATAAGAAAGATAACAGGAATCCCTCAGACGTTGTATGATATTTATAACCTTGTAACATTTATTAATTAATGGTATAAATATAAATATAACAATTTTAGTTTTGCACCTTTGTTTTGCTAGTAACTGACAAGGTACCCACAGCTGTTCATTTGTTTAATGGTTTTGCAGCACTTGTGCCTGTCACCTTGTTGTGACTCTTCTATGTCATGTGAACAGAGCAGCGGGCCAAGAGCCAGAAGACATGGTACTACTCATGAAGGGGTCCTAACAAGAAGATCTCCAACAGCTAGTCACCCAATATGCATGAGATTCTTTTACTTTGGTGGAAAAATGAGGGTTATGGTGGAATCGAGTTGGGCCTGAATGATCCTTAATTCTCTCCTGCTTTTTAAATTGCATGTTTCTGCTGCAATCTCATAAAGAAGAGGAAACAGCTTCACTTTGCCAACTGAGGAAATAACGGTTCAGGTATTAAGTTCCCACCAAATTCACAGTTACAACTGCCACATTTTATAGAATTGCATATTTTATATTTTTGGTGCCATCCTGATGTTTATCAATACAGAAGGTTGGCAAAGAATAATGTTTCAATGCACTAAAAAAAGAGAATCTGATATGGTTTGAATGAATGGGGTTAAGGTCACTATATCTTATGAATGAACCCAATGATGGTCTCCATAGTTAGATAGTATTGGATAATTTATTATTTTAAAAAGTATGTGGCCGGGTGCGGTGGCTCAAGCCTATAATCCCAGCACTTTGGGAGGCCGAGGCGGGCAGATAACAAGGTCAGGAGATCAAGACCATCCTGGCTAACACAGTGAAACCCCATCTCTACTAAAAATACAAAAAATTAGCGGGGTGTGGTGGTGGGTGCCTGTAGTCCCAGCTACTTGGTAGGCTGAGGCAGGAGAATGGCGTGAACCCAGTAGGCAGAGGTTGCAGTGAGCCTAGATTGCACCACTTCACTCCAGCCTGGGCGACAGAGGGAGACTCCATCTCAAAAAAAAGAAAAAAAAAAAAGGTGGTACCATCCTAGGTCATGAGAAGTTCCAAGTAGGTCCATGGCATGGGTGCTGAAAAGGAGCAACAGTGAAGGTCATTTACACATGAAGGAATTGCAAGTTCCTTGCACTTAAGTGTCATCCACAAGGAAATTGAAGATTGAGGAATTGAGAAGATGGTGATGGATGTAAGAAAATGACCCATTTGGAAGATGACACTTGCTAGAAATGGTAGAGGTTGCTGTAATCAGCTGATATTTGTCTAAAAGGATAAGTGAGATTGTCATTTTGTTTGCTTGCTTGCTTTTTTTGAGACGGAGTGCAGTGGCTCGATCTCGGCTCACTGCAAGCTCCCCCTCCCAGGTTCACGCCATTCTTCTGCCTCAGCCTCCTGAGTACCTGGGACTACAGGCGCCCGCCACCATGCCCGGCTAATTTTTTTGTATTTTTAGAAGAGACGGGGTTTCACCGTGTTAGCCAGGATGGTCTCAATCACCTGACCTCATGATCTGCCCACCTCGGCCTCCCAAAGTGCTGGGATTACAGGCTTGAGCCACGGCGCACAGCCTACTTGCTTCTTTTTATGAACACCAGTGACCAGGAATTGATGGAAATTTACCAGAAATGTTTCCTGATGCTATGGTAGACAAACTAGGGAAATAATGAGTTCTACAAGGGCATTGAAAATGGTGGTCTAGGCTTCAGTGGAGTTGAGGATGTATAGTCAACCCTTTTTTGTTGTTTTAGTATTTTTTTGTGTGCCAGGCATTAGCCTGTGCATTTTATGGGCATCATCTTATTTAATCTTCACAACGGATACCTTCATTTTACAGTGGAAGATACTGAAGTTCAGAGACATTAAGTGACTTGTTAAGGCTTATGACTGGTAAATGGTGGAGTCTGCATTAGAAATCCAGACTGTTGCTTCCAAGCCATACTCTCAAATGCTATGCTATACAAGGGCATTCTGTGATGATGCTGAGATAGTCCTTTTTGAAAATGTAATGAGTTCCCAGAGGGCACAGAAGGAAAGAGCTGGAAGGCAGGACCGCAGTGAAAGGGTGAGCTAGAATAGAGATGCTTAGAGTAGAAGAAAAGACAGACTTACTGAGGGGTTTGGGACTTGACAGAGCACCCAAAAATGGCAGAGCAGAGAAATATGGGGGAGGATTATGGGCTTTGAGGTTCAGAGTGGACACTTGCAGGGATGAGGCTTCAGTCTCCACCCCTGCCCACGCCCTTGCTTCCTGGAAACCTATCATGGGCTTTGCTCAGGTTACCCCAGATCATGACTCCAGAAGTTTTCTGCTTCTTGGAGTCTGTCTTCTGAGTAGGAGTAGGAATGTAGATGTGGCAAAGCTGTTCTCACTCCAGTTTGGATGCCAGACAGTAAGAAGTTTAATTTTTCTGCAAAGTTTATACCCCTGATTTATGAAGGGGTATTGATGTTTCTCAAACTAAGGAACCCAAAGCTTTTTTATGTAGTGTAAGGACATTACATGTTGAAAACTTGATTTTTGCTTTGGTTCCACTGTTAATTTGCTGGGTGATTTTCGGCAGGTCACAGCTTCTTTGAGTACCTGATTTCCTTTTTGTAAGCTCAGAAATTCAGCTGCATGACCTTTAAGATTTCATATGCTTTCCAGGCGTGGTGGCTTACCTCTGTAATCCCAGCACTTTGGGAGGCCCAGGCGGGTGGATCACGAAGTCAGGAGATGGAGACCATCCTGGCTAACATGGTGAAACCCCATCTCTACTAAAAATACAAAAAATTAGCCGGGCATGGTGGCGGGCACCTGTAGTCTCAGCTACTCAGGAGGCTGAGGCAGGAGAATGGCGTGAACCCAGGAGGCGGATCTTGCAGTGAGCCGAGATTGCGCCACTGCACTCCAGTCTGGGCGACAGAGCAAGACTCCATCTCAAAAAGGAAAAAAAAAAAAAAAAAAAAGAAAAGATTTAATATGCTCTGAAGTTTTGCCAACATGGAATTTCTTCCTTCACAACTGATACCCCAGCCCTAGGCGTTGTTGTTGCTGTTCTGTACCACTGCATAGAACAAGCTGCCTCCTAATTTAGTGAATGAACACACTGCATTGATTTCATGGCAGGGGATGGTGGTGTTGATGACTCCAGATTCGTTCTCACTTGCGGCTCCTCAGATGGCAGACAAGGCTGAAGCTGTCAGAAAGCTTCTGCACCTCTACACTTGACTGAATTGCTATGGATTGAAGAGCTAGGAGCTGGTCAGGTAACTTGGTCTCCACACAGCCTCTCCATGTGACAAGCTTGAGGTTTCTCACAGTATGACAGTCTTAGGCTAGTCAGAGTTTTTGTAGAGAGCTTGGCTTTCCCCAGATTCCCCTGCATTCCATGAGACCCAGGCAAAAGCTATCTTATGTCCTAATCTTGGAATCTGCAAATGCAGATTCGTGGGGGCACAGAAATAGATACCACCTCTCAATGGGGGAATGACCTGATGGAAAAGAAGGGAAGAAAGGAGCGGCCACTTTGCAGGCAAGCTCATAGTCACTCTGTCTAAATAAACCTCAACTCAGGTTGCTAATTCCAAACAAATTTCCCAGACCTAAACATACAAAGAGGAAGAAGGAGAAAGCAATTTACCATTCAGAAATAGATTGAAATTAACATGAATACTTATGTCTTCATTTTATTCCATGCCCGAAGGTAGAATAATTTAATAATGCTAATTTTTTCTAGTCACAACTTGCTGAGCCAATTAATTGTTTTCATTTATTTTCTCATTTATTCTTTCTTCAGGGTTTGAATTGGCTTTGTTTTCTGCTTTTTCATATCTTGATTTTAGCCACATTCAATCCAATTACAATTTTCTTTCAGTTTTTACTTTCTTTTCATTATCAACACTTTGCTTCCTTCTATATTGAATTTCCCACCCTTATTGCAAGGATGTCTAGTCAGTAGCTGCTAGAGGTATAACTACTAATTTATTTTGTCTTCTGTATGGAGCCAGTGTCAAGCCAGTCTAGTAGTCAGTCTACAGGAAATTTCGTTATCTCTTTCAGCTTCACTGGCTGTATTCGCTGGGAAGCAGTTTAACGACACTGGCTGATCTTAACAGGTTACTATAACCACTTGAAGGCACAATAAAGGTGGGAGGAAAATGTTCTTTTTCTTTTCTCTTGGTGGAAAAATAGATGTATAATTTTCTAGCTTTCTCTTCTCCATTTGGGTTAATGATATGAAGAAGATTTCTGCTAGCTTAAGTGTAATTAAAAGAGAGATATTGGTAACCTCTGGATAATGGTGGGCATTTTGAGGATTGCACTGCATAGAGCTGATGATGAAAGAGCTTCTCTAGCTAGTATGTGCTCAAACACACAGTGACAAGAACTAGAATGACAAAATGCAGGCTGTATGCTTCTGAATGGTATGGATGACGAGTGGATTTTTCACCTCCTGGTATGAAAATGGGATATTAGGTGGAGACAGACAGCGGATACCTTTGGGTATCCGGGAAACTTATACCTCCTGCTCTGATGGCAATGAAGCCCTCAGGCCTTTTGTGTTATAGAATTGGGATTTGTGGTAGGCAGGATTCTAAAGATGTTGCTCCCAAGGCCATCCACCTGGCATACAAACCCTGCCTAACCCTGGGAACCATGAATATAATGTGTTTGACTCCTGTAATTAGGTCATTTGTATGGCACAATTGTCCTTAAGATAGGGATATTATTTGAGTGCAATGACTTAATCAGAGGTGCACCTGACTTAATCAGAGCTTTGAAGAAGTCAGAGAGGTGAGAAGCCTGAGAGAGTTGATGATGCGAGAGTTTCTCTGCTGCTGAGATGCAAGGCCACGTGGGGAGGCCCTGAGAGGAATCTCTGGAAGCTGAGAGGGGTCCGCAGCTGCCAGCTAGGAAGATGGTGCATGCTGAGTTATACAATCACAAGGAAACAAATATTGCTGATAACCTGAGGGATCTTGGAAGTAGCTCTTTCCCTGGCTGAGCCTCCAGATATGAATACATCCGGGTAACATCTTGATTCCAAACTCATGAGACCCCAAGCAGACTCCCACGGATTGGGAGACATATGACATAATAAATGCATATCATTTTAAGCCAGTGATTCTGTGGCACAATTTGCAGCAACAGAAAATAAACACAGCAACCACTACATTTATGAAAATGCACCTTAGAATGTAATTTACATAATTTCATAGAGATTCTGTGAATGCTTTTGTACTATGAAAGTGATTTGGCTGTTCTCAGTCCAGTTTGGAGACTTTAGGGGAGAATTCCTATACTGTAACTTATGTTTCAAAATATTCTGATGGGCACGTTTCAGCTCTGTAAGTTCTTCCTGCCTTATTTCCAGGTGTGTTTCACAGTGATTGCACAGACTTCAGTCCCTGCAGGATTGGCCTTACTACTGCAGAAAGAAAAACACCAGATTCAAAAACTGTCATGTGACAATGATGACAAGGTGCTTTCGAGATGCAATGTGGCCAGGAGTCTCACTTATAAAAAGGATCCATTATTGACTCTTTATAATTGGAGATTCTTCTACAAAATGGTTCAGTTTTCTCACACTGATGCGTGGTGTCTGTTTCTCTGGAGAGGGCTTGGAGAAAAACAACGTGGAGTATTGTGGAATATTGATGGATGTTGTACATTTATAGCTACAGCAACTTTCCCTCACGCCACCAGCATCAGGCAGTTCAATCCTAGGACCAAGCATAGAACTTATTTTTCTTCATGTTTTCTCCCAACACCGAGGCTTTTTCTTCTGCTCTGCTCCTCTGTCACTTAGCTCTGCAACTTCCCCAACTTCTTGCACCCTCTTAGTCCATATTCTCTCTATGACCTCGCCTCATCGCTTCTCCACAATAACTTCCTCATACAATTTTCCTTGAGGGTAACCTAGAAGAGTGACAGTTACCCAAAGCATATATTTTGTGCTGAGCATTTGATGTCATCCAATGTCCTTTCCAAAAGGAAACATTTCTGCTAGGTTGGTATGCTCCAAAGCCCAAAAGTCCTTAGAAGTGCTCCATAGTGCCTGGGCATGGTGGCTCCTGCCTGTAATTGTAGCACTTTGAGAGGCCGAGGTGGGCAGATCACTTGAGGTCGGGAGTTCAAGACCAGCCTGGCCAACACAGTGAAAAAAAAAAAAAAAAAAAAAAACGAAAATTACCTGGGTGTGGTGGCATACGCCTGTAATCTCATCTACTCAGGAGGCTGAGGCACGAGAATCGCTTGAACCTGGGAGGTGGAGGTTGCAGTGAGCCGAGGTTGCACCACTGCACTCCAG